>NC_134483.1:119645014-119647736 GCF_040206685.1 Ascaphus truei | reverse complement strand
TAGAGAGAGAGAGAGGGGTGAGAGAGGGACAGAGAGAGGGGAGAGACAGAGAGAGGGGAGAGACAGAGAGAGGGAGAGACAGAGAGAGGGAGAGAGAGACGAGAGAGGGGAGAGAACAGAGAGGGGAGAGAAAGAGAGGGGAGAGACAGAGAGAGGACCAGAGGGGAGAGACAGAGAGAGGGGAGAGACAGAGAGGGGAGAGACAGAGAGAGGGGAGAGACAGAGAGAGGGGAGAGACCAGAGAGGGGAGAGAGAAAGAGAGAGGGGAGAGACAGAGAGGGGAGACACAGAGAGAGGGGAGAGAAAGAGATAGAAGAGGAGAGAGAGACAGAGAGGAGAGAGAGACAGAGAGGAGAGAGAGACAGAGAGGAGAGAGACAGAGAGGGGAAAGACAGAGAGACAGAGAGGGAGAGACAGAGAAGGAGAGACAGAGAGGGGAGAGACAGAGAGGCGAGAGACAGAAGGGAGAGGACAGAGAGGGAGAAACAGAGAGACAGAGAGGGGAGAGACAGAGAGGGGAGAGACAGAGAGGGGAGAGACAGAGAGGGGAAGAGACAGAGAGGGAGAGACAGAGAGGGGAGAGACAGAGACAGAGAGAGACGAGAGACAGAGAGGAGACAGAGAAGACAGAGACAGAGAGGGAGAGACAGAGAGGGGGAGAGACAGAGAGGAGAGAGACAAGGAGGGGAAGAGACAGAGAGGGAGAGACAGAGAGGGAGAGATGAGAGACAGAGAGGGGAGAGACAGAGAGACAGAGAGGGAGACAGAGAGGGGAGAGACAGAGAGACAGAGAGGGGAGAGACAGAGAGGGAGAGACAGAGAGGGGAGAGACAGAGAGGGAAGAGACAGAGAGGGAGAGACAGAGAGACAGAGAGGGAGAGACAGAGAGGGAGAGACAGAGAGGGGAGAGACAGAGAGACAGAGAGGGGAGAGACAGAGAGACCAGAGAGGGGAGAGACAGAGAGACAGAGAAGGGAGAGACAGAGAGGGGAGAGACAGAGAGGGGAGAGACAGAGAGGCGAGAGACAGAGAGGAGAGAGACAGAGAGGGGAGAGACAGAGAGACAGAGAGGGGAGAGACAGAGAGACAGAGAGGGGAGAGAGACAGAGAGACAGAGAGGGGAGAGACAGAGAGGGGAGAGACCAGAGAGGGGAGAGACAGAGAGGGAAGAGACAGAGAGGGAAGAGACAGAGAGGGGAGAGACAGAGAGACAGAGAGGGGAGAGACAAGAGAGACAGAGAGGGGAGAGACAGAGAGAGACAGAGAAGGGAGAGACAGAGAGGGGAGAGACAGAGAGGGGAGAGACCAGAGAGGGGAGAGACAGAGAGAGCGAGAGACAGAGAGGGGAGAGACAAAGAGACAGAGAGGGGAGAGACAGAGAGACAGAGAGGGAGAGAGCAGAGAGACAGAGAGGGGAGAGACAGAGAGGGGAGAGACAGAGAGGGAGAGACAGAGAGGGACAGAGACAGAGAGGGGAAGAGACAGAGAGGGGAGAGACAGAGAGACAGAGAGGGGAGAGACAGAGAGACAGAGAAGGGAGAGACAGAGAGGGGAGAAACAGAGAGACAGAGAGGGAGAGACAGAGAGGGGAGAGACAGAGAGGCGAGAGACAGAGAGGAGAGAGACAGAGAGGGGAGAGACAGAGAGACAGAGAGGGGGAGAGACAGAGAGACAGAGAGGGGAGAGACAGAGAGGGGAGAGACAGAGAGGGGAGAGACAGAGAGGGGAGAGACAGAGAGGAAGAGACAGAGAGGGGAGACAGAGAGGGAGAGATGGAGAGACAGAGAGGGAGAGACAGAGAGACAGAAAGTGAGAGACAGAGAGGGGAGAGACAGAGAGACAGAGAGGGAGAGACAGAGAGGGGAGAGACAGAGAGGGGGGAGACAGAGAGGGAAGAGACAGAGAGGGGAGAGACAGAGAGACAGAGAGGGAGAGACAGAGAGACAGAGAGGGAGAGACAGAGAGACAGAGAGGGGAGAGACAGAGAGACAGAGAAGGGAGAGACAGAGAGGGGAGAGACAGAGAGGGGAGAGACAGAGAGGGAGAGACAGAGAGGCGAGAGACAGAGAGGAGAGAGACAGAGAGGGGAGAGACAGAGAGACAGAGAGGGGAGAGACAGAGAGACAGAGAGGGGAGAGACAGAGAGACAGAGAGGGGAGAGACAGAGAGGGGAGAGACAGAGAGGGGAGAGACAGAGAGGGAAGAGACAGAGAGCGGAGAGACAGAGAGACAGAGAGGGGAGAGACAGAGAGACAGAGAGGGGAGAGACAGAGAGACAGAGAAGGGAGAGACAGAGAGGGGAGAGACAGAGAGGGGAGAGACAGAGAGGGAGAGACAGAGAGGCGAGAGACAGAGAGGGAGAGACAGAGAGACAGAGAGGGAGAGACAGAGAGACAGAGAGGGGAGAGACAGAGACAGAGAGGGGAGAGACAGAGAGGGGAGAGACATGAGAGGGAGAGACAGAGAGGGGAGAGACAGAGAGGGAAGAGACAGAGAGGGAAGAGACAGAGAGGGGAGAGACAGAGAGACAGAGAGGGAGAGACAGAGAGACAGAGAAGGGAGACAGAGAGGGGAGAACAGAGAGACAGAGAGGGGAGAGACAGAGAGGAGAGAGACAGAGAGGCGAGAGACAGAGAGGAGAGAGAGACAGAGAGGGGAGAGACAGAGAGACAGAAGAGGGGAGAGACAGAAAGACAGAGAGGGGAGAGACAGAGAGACAGAG
>NC_134483.1:118743786-118942314 GCF_040206685.1 Ascaphus truei | reverse complement strand
ACCCACCCACTCTCTCTCCCGCCCACCCACCCACTCTCCCGCCCACCCACCCACTCTCTCTCCCGCCCACCCACCCACCCACTCTCTCTCCCGCCCACCCACCCACCCACTCTCTCTCCCGCCCACCCACCCACCCACCCACCCACTCTCTCTCCCGCCCACCCACCCACCCACTCTCTCTCCCACCCACCCACTCTCTCCCGCCCACCCACCCACCCACTCTCTCTCCCGCCCACCCACCCACCCACCCACCCACTCTCTCCCGCCCACCCACCCACTCACTCTCTCCCACCCACCCACCACTCACTCTCTCCCGTCCACCCACCCACTCTCTCCCGTCCACCCACCCACCCACTCTCTCCCGTCCACCCACCCACCCACTCTCTCTCCGCCCACCCACCCACCCACTCTCTCTCCCGCCCACCCACCCACCCACCCACCCACCCACTCTCTCCCGCCCACCCACCCACCCACCCACCCACTCTCTCCCGCCCACCCACCCACTCACTCTCTCCCACCCACCCACCCACCCACTCACTCTCTCCCGCCCACCCACCCACCCACTCTCTCCCGCCCACTCACCCACCCACTCTCTCCCGCCCACCCTCTCCCTCACTGATTTATATCTGGCTTTTTTTATTAGATTAGTAAGGAACTATGTACAGTAACAAGGACAAGTTGAAGTAAAGTATAAATGTAATACAATAAATAAACGGTTATGTCAAAAACAAATGTTATTAGTTCTTACTAGGAATTTTATTCCATTTCTTTTTTAAAAGGTGGGACTGGGGCGAGTAGATTTTTGGGTGATTTGTCTAGATAGAGGTGTGTGTGTGTGTGTACACTGGAAGTCAGAATACTTCTGTCAGACACACACACACACAAGCGGTCTGACAGAAGTATTCTCTGACTTCCAGTGTCTGCCGCTGCTACAGCGTAACTCCTCCCTACCGCCCTCCTGTCCCGCTCCTGTCCCATTCACATGGTCCTCTTCTCCCTCCGCCACCACTGCTGTCCTCTGCCGCTGCCGAGCTTCGCTGCAGGATGCCGTCCTTCTCTCCCTCCGCCGCCGGCTACTGTCCTCTGCCGCTGTCGAGCTTCGCTGCAGGATGCCGTCCTTCTCTCCCTCCGCTGCCGGCTGCTGACCTTCGCTATATATCCATACATACATATACATATATACATACAGTATATATAAAAAAAAATATATATATAAATATATATATATGTTCTTCAGTATTTATTGATACCTTTTTTTTATTTGGACCAACAATTTGTGTCATGGGACAAGCTTTCAAGAGTTTTCCTCTTCCTCAGGTCAAGCAATACCATAAATATATACGCACATAAACATGCGCACACAGTGTATATGTTTGCGTGTGCGCATGTTTATGTGTGCGTGTGCGCATGTTTGTGTGCGTGTGCATATGTGTGCGTGTGCGCATGTATATGTGCGTGTACGCATGTATACGTGTGTGCATGTTTGTGTGTGTATATATGTGCGTTTGCGCATGTTTATGTGCGCATGTATACGTGTGTGCATGTTTATGTGTACGTGTGTGCATGTTTATGTGTGCGTGTGCGCATGTTTGTGTGCGTGTGCGCATGTATGTGTGCGTGAGCGCATGTATGTGTGTATGTGTGCGTGTGCACGTGTATGTGTGCGCGTGCGCATGTATATGCGTGCGTGTGCATATATATCTATATCATACAAACACTCACAAAGGGGGTAAGCGCGGCCCTCCTACCCCAGCCGCCAAAGCTCCCTTACCCCCTCGCCGCTCCCTCCCCCGCCCGCTCCCTTACCCCCCCGCCTGCTCCCTTACCCCCCCCCCCCCGCCCGCTCCCTTACCCCCCCGGCCGCCAACTCCCCAGCCGCTGGGGGGCCAAGCAGCCTCGGATCTGCGCCAGTCCCACTCTCCACCACCTCTCACTCCCGTTGTGTGTGTGTAGGGACATTTTACTCCTGCCAACAATTTGTGCCTCACTTTCACCCCACCCTACCCCTGCCCTTCACCCCCCCTACCCCTGCCCTTCACCACCCCTGCCCTTCACCCCCCTCTACCCCTGCCCTTCACCCCCCCTACTACCCCTGCTCTTCACCCCCCCTAACCCTGACCTTCACCCACCCCTACCCTTCACCCACCCCTACCCCTGCCCTTCACCCCCCCTACCCCTGCCCTTCACCCCCCCCCACGCCTGCCCTTTGACTGACGCACGCACACACCCTGACTGACGCACTCACACACCCTGACTGACGCACGCACACACCCTGACTGACGCACGCACACACCCTGACTGACGCACGCACACACCCTGAGTGACGCACGCACAGACCCTGACTGACGCACGCACACACCCTGACTGACGCACGCACACACACCCTGACTGGCGTACGCACACAAACCCTGACTGGCGCACGCACACAAACCCTGACTGGCGCACGCACACAAACCCTGACAGCCACACGTACACACACTGACAGCCGCACGCACACACCCTGACTGACGCACGCACACACCCTGACTGACGCACGCACACACTGACTGACTGACGCACGCACACACACACACTGACTGATTGACGCACTGACTGACACACACACATACATACTGACGCACGCACACAACCCCTCACAGCCGCATGCACACAACCCCTCACAGCCACACGCACACATACACAGACTGACGCGCGCACACACACACACACACACACTGACTGCTGCACACACACCCACTGACTGCTGCACACACACACACTGACTGCTGCACACACACACACACTGACACACACACACACACACACACTGACACAAACAAACACACACACACACACACACACACACACACTGACTGACTGACGCACGCGCGCACACCCCCACGCGCACACACACACAGACTGACGCGCGCGCGCACACACACAATGAATGGTACACACACACACACATACACTGACACACACACACACTGACACTGACACTGACACACACACACTGACACTGACACTGACACTGACACACACACACACACACACACACACACACACACACACTGACTGACACACACTGACTGACACACACACACACACTGACTGACACACACACACTTACTGACGCGCGCGCGCACACCCCCACACCCACACACTGACTGAATGACTGACTGACTGCCGCACGCACACACTGACTGACTGAGGCACACACACACGCACACACTGACTGTGTGTGTGTGTGTGCGTCAGTCAGTCTGTGTGTGTGTTTGTGTTTCTGCGTCAGACACTGACGCGCGCGCACACACACTGACTGACTGACGCACACACAATGACTGACGCACACACACTGCATGAAGCTGTAAAGGAGGGAGGGGGGAACTGGATTGATGTGAATGGGGGACAAACAGAGAGAGGGGGAGGGGTGAGGAGAGAGAGAGGAGCGGGAACATTACATCCCGGGCAACGCCGGGTCTCTCAGCTAGTATAAAATAAACGTAAAGAGAGGGTGCATACCATTCAATGATGGATACAAAAAAAGGAACAACAGGACAGTCACTCTTATACTCCCAGAAAGTGAATATATATATCATTTACGTGAATCACTATCCGTATTTGAAGTGTGTGTGTATATAAACAGTGTTCGACAAACCTATACATTTGCTCGCCCCGGGCGAGTGGATTTAACCCCCGGGCGAGTAAATATTGGCCCAAGCAGCACACGTTTGGTACTAGGTGGCGAGTAGATTTTTTTGTGTGGCGAGTAGATTTTTTGGTGATTTGTCAACCACTGTATATAAATATATATATACATACAAATGAGCATACAGTAATATTTCCATTTGCTATTTGCCTTGCTATGGAAGGTTTTTGTCACTTTTTTACTCACATAACTTCACATATACATACATATATAATATATATAATATATATAATATATATAATATATATATATATATATATATATATATATATATATATATATGCAGTGGAAGTGTATTGTGTGTATTTACCTACACACTCACTCCACAATTCAGTAACATACATATACATCTAAATAATATTCACATATACACGTTTGCTATAAATGGAATTATTACAATTTTACATTATATACACGTGCAATGAATGGAATAAACACTGTAATAAGTTTGAAATCGCCTATCCGAGCTGCTATGCATGCAGGCTGATCCCTTTTCTCCAGCTTCCTTGAATGTACTACTGTATGAGGAAGATCATGTGACCAGATGCTAGTGCACGTTTAGAGAGAGGGAGGGCAGTGCTGACAAAGGGGTGTGCCTGGGTTTGTGACAGGCCATGAAGGGGCAGTGCCTTAGCAAATGCTTGTTAAAATAGAATACAAGAAAATTGGTCTTTCAAAGTTGTTTTTTTAAAAACAGAAAATGCTAAAAGTATTATTTCTTACTACAGAACTGATTTATTAAAAAAAACACACATGCAGGATATAGACTGAACTGCAGCTTTAAATATAAAAACTCTGCTAACCAAACAGACCACTCCTCCCACACTTTCTTGTACAGTATATCTTCCACATTGATCTTGCCAAAGCCCTTGTCGTCATTTCAGCTATACAGTTTCCCCAAAGTTCTATAATTGCTCCTGGAGCTAGCAGCCACGTTGCTTTGCTCCCACACTCCCCCTTGAAATGAAAGAGAGAATCTGCAAATATATTCTGAACACCCAGCATGTGCCTGTGCCTGAAAGAAATGTAATACTCCATGCAAAGCAGCACTAACGATGGGAAGAGCTTTACCACTGATGGTGATTTAGCAGATAAATAATTTAAAGCCACAACTTTATCTCTCAATTAAGCAGCCCATATAACGACCCCACCACAGATGGACACAACTTCATAAACACAAAAAAACCTTATTAAACCAGTTTCCTGGCCAATGTGCTGCACATCACTGGCTCTCCAAATATGCACACAAACTGAACACTCTCACAGTGATGGTAGAAAGACATCCAGGTCTTAAAATTAGGTAAATACAACCTCAGATGAACAAGAACACATGACATATTACACTGTGTCATGCTTTAACAAAAATAAACCCAACATGGAGAAGCCATGTGTGAAAAACTAAGTACACCTTATGATTCAATAGCTAGTAGAACCACCTTTAGCAGCAATAACTTGAAGTAATCATTTTCTGTATGACTTTATCAGTCTCTCACATCGCTGTGGAGGAATTTTGGCCCACTCTTCTTTACAACGTTGCTTCAGTTCATTAAGGTTTGTGGGCATTTGTTTATGCACAGCTCTCTTAAGGTCCAACCACAGCATTTAAATCGGGTTGAGGTCTGGACTTTGACTTGGCCATTGCAACACCTTGATTCTTTTCTTTTTCACCATTCTGTTGTAGATTTGCTGGTGTGCTAGGGATCATTGTCCTGTTGCATGACCCAATTTTGGCCAAGCTTTAGCTGTCGGACAGATGGCCTCACATTTGACTCTAGAATACCTTTGTATACAGAGCAGTTCATGGTCGACTCAATGACTGCAAGGTTCCCACGTCCTGTGGCTGCAAAACAAGCCCAAATCATCACCCCTCCACCACCGTGCTTGACAGTTGGTATGAGGTGTTTGTGCTGATATGCTGTGTTTGGTTTTCGCCAAACGTGGCGCTGTGCATTATGGCCAAACATCTCCACTTTGGTCTTGTCTGTCCAAAAGACATTGTTCCAGAAGTCTTGGGGTTTGTTCAGATGCATCTTTGCAAACCTAAACCGTGCTGCCATGTTCTTTTTAGAGAGAAAAGGCTTTCTCATGGTATCCTTCCAAGCAAACCATACTTATTCAGTCTTTTTCTAATTGTACTGTCATGAACTTTAACATTTAATATGCTAACTGAGGCCTGTAGAGTCAGAGATGTAACTCTTGGGGTGAATTTGCTGGGACGTCCACTCCTGGGAAGATTGGCAACTGTCTTGAAAGTTTTCCACTTTTAAATAATCTTTCTCACTGTAGAATGATGAACTTTAAATTGTTTGGAAATTGCATTATAACCCTTCCCAGATTGATGGGCAGCAACAATTGCTTTTCTAAGATCATTGCTGATGTCTTTCCTCTTTGGCATTGTGTTAAAACGCACCTGAATGCTCCAGACCAGCAAACTGCTAAAACTTCTGCTTTTATAGAGGTGGTCACACTTGCTGATGATCAATTAATCAAGGGCATTTGATTAGCAGCACCTGTCTGCTACTTAGCATCTTAATTCCTATGGAAGCAGTAAGGGTGTACTTTATTTTTCACACATAGCTTCTCTATTTTGGCTTTATTTTTGTTAAATAAATCATGACACGGTGTAATATGTCATGTGTTGTTGTTCATCTGAGGTTGTATTTACCTAATTTTAAGGCCTGCTATGGAACAGATGTGTTGTTATTTCCTGATATGTAAAACCATAGAATTCAAAGAGGGTGTACTTTCTTTTTCACACAACTGTACATAATGTGTTTCTGCCCAAAATTCCCGACATTGTCACATTCATAAAATGCTCAACACCTTCCGATCCGCTCCTACGGGTTCCTGACAAAGTGAACTTGCCAGCCTCCTGCAAAATATTCTCAACAAAGGCAAAATCCTGAAAGCTAAGCCAAATAATACAGGTGTATGATCTTAAACCTAACTTTTTGGATGAGATGGCATCCTCAGGCAAACATGACACCATTCCCTCCATATCCAACTCGATATCCAGATACTAAGTCTTGGGCGGGGCCCTTCCACTTTACCCTATGCTGGAGGTACCCTAAAATCCCTGCAAAACACCACCAAAATTCCTCACAGACTCCTGTGCCCTTCAGCCTAACAAAACAAAGAAACCCAAGGCAATAATGCAATGACTCCATGACCCTACTTTTACCACCGACATCAAAAGGGAAATAAAGGCCTCAAATTAGATGGAGAAACTCAAGTGCAAAAATGTGTCTATATAAATTTGTGCCGGTAACCTGGCAACCAACCAATGAAACTTGTGTGGAGGAATTGTAAGCAGATGGAAAAAACACACTGTGGCAGACGTAGCATGTACCCTGCTCGCAGTCCCCCAGCAAAGCTAATGCTACATTAAAGGATGAATAGAGACCGTTACCAACCTTCTTGTCTATATGATCGTTCACTGAGATATGAACCTCACTCCAGGTTTGCATCCATGGTTGACTAAGCTTAATCTTAGCAACCATGGCAACGTTTCTGAAACAAGGATAAGTATCCCTATTGATTTTTCATCCATATTTTATGATCCTTTTGCAAGTGTCCATCTGCCAGGAAGTGTTCAGCAGGCTTTAGGATGAGGGCGTTAAGTTCATTTCTTTACCCTGTGTGTTTTTTATTCCCTATTGTCAGCCTTACCTAAAAAGTCTTAGGGCTGTTATATACAGCATGCGGCCGTGCGGCCGCGCGTGCCTATGCGAACGCGCGTGCACGTGCCGCATGCTTTTCGTGAGTATACTGTGTTGAGTGTATACAGTGTTGTGTGTTTGTGTGTGTTTGTGTGTGTTTATGTGTATATGAATGTGTGTGTATGTGTGTGTGTGTGTGTGTGTGTGTGTGTGTGTGTGTGTGTGTTTGTGTGTGTTTATGTGTATATGAATGTGTGTGTGTGTGTGTGTTTATGTGTGTTTGTGTAATTTATTATTTATTTAAAAAAAAAACATTAGTAAAAAGAAAAAATGTATTAGACTTGTGCAGACACACAAATACATACACACACACACACACACACACACACACACACACACACACACACACACACACACACACACACACACACACACACACACACACACACACACACACACACACACACACACACACACACACACATTTGAGCGCAGGCAGTGGAGCGAAAAGATGATTGTCCTCATCTTCACTGCTGTCTGTCGGCTCCCCGCCATTCGCGTGCGCGGCCCTCGTATAGAAAGGCTGACTGATGTCAGCCAACTAAAAATCCGCACGCACGCGCACAGCGCAACACGCGCCCGGCACTATAGAATGTGCCTTACCCTCTGCAAACTGAATTGAACTAAAGGGGTTGATAATAAATTGTGGGCTGTAAGAATGAATAGGGCATTAACTATCCTAAACACTCATCATCTTAGCTAATAATAATTAATAACTTTATTGATATAGCGCTTTTCTTCCAATGGGACTCAAAGCGCTTCCCAGTAACAAAAAGGAAAAAAAGAACACATTTAAGGTTATAAACGAGACCAAACACAAGGAAAGACACGATACAGGATGGGAAGGTACTGTAGCTATTAAATGCCGGTCAGGTAATGGTTAATTAATTAAATGCCAGGGTAAACAGGTCGGTCCTGAGCCTGTTTTTATAGATTTACAGAGAGGGAGCCTCTCAAACTATACGAGGCAGATTGTTCCAGAGAGTGGGAGCAGAGTGGCTAAAAGCTCGGATCCCTGAGGAAGTCGGGGAGATTCTAGAAACTATTGGGAGTCCTTCACCTGCAGGTCGAAGTGAGCGAATGGGAGTGTAGGGAACTAGAAGCTCTTTGAGATAGATGGGACCCTGGTTATGTAGTGCTTAATAACAAAAATATTTTAATAAATGCAGCCATTGATTACCTTTATTGAAAACTAATTACCTAAGCTGCCGATCGATTGGCTCTCCCATGGTCGATCAGCAAAATCCTGTTTCCCAGGGTTAACTAAAAAGCTGTGTTTCAGTATGAAATCAATCCTGCAGTCAGTGTAACTCAGCAGCTACAATGTATTCTTATATTACTATGGTAACAGTTAGCAGCTCAAACTGCTGGGAATATTGGCAAGAAATGATCACAAACCAGAAAGTGTAACAAAGATCTTGCTCTGCTGGAAGGTGTGCTAAACCTGCTATAGAAATGAAACGATGCTCAGTATATTAAAATGCATTAAAAATGGCATTAAGAGTTTAATTTTATTATTTACAGCAGGGTGTGCGTAAACGTTTTGCCCTGCGCCCAATTGCCTGTTGTCCACCACTGCTCGCGTCCCCCCCTTACCTTGTACCATGCATCAAGTGACACTGCGGGGTCATGGGATGTCACGTGACCCGTTGCCATGGCGACGTGGTGTAAAATGACGCCGTGGGTCATGTGATGTCACCTCACATGACCCCCGTTGCCATGGTGGCACGTCGCCCGAAGCCGCCTGAATCAAGGTAAGTGTGTTACAGAGGCCTCCGGCGGTCCCCCTGCATTTAATTTAAATGCCCTGGGGACGAGCGTGGGGCCTATGTAACCACCGCGCCTCCCCCCCAAAAAAAGGCCCGTCGGATATTGCTTGGATTGCTCCTTTAAGGTGACCGTAAACTAGGTGACAACCCTTTCTACCCTTTTAGTGTAAATTAGCAATGCCGTGATTACTGCTGGCAAGTCCACTTATACAGCTAAACCTTCTCATGCAGCTCCTCGCCGGCTTGTTATTTTGCTTTACCATTTGTGTTCATCAGATATGATCATCGGATGTTCTCTGCCTTTATTTGTCACCGCAGTAAAAACTTGGCTTGTGTACTATGCAAACCTTTGCACTATGTATCATTGTGTTATAGCTGACATACTCCTGACCACTCCTTAATTTCCCTTAAACTAGTAGTTCACAGCCATTTACTAACCCAAAACCTGTTTCAAAATGTTTTCTGATTGCAGGAAACCCTGGCACAGCTATCCTAAGTACTTCAAATACTATTACTGTAATATTTTATATGTCACCATTTTTTTTATAAAGTCACATTTTCCTAAATCATATGTAATCTATAAAATATTGCAATATAGTACATTTTCTAACATCTTGGGATCATTTTGCCGTGTAATTAAAATAGCCAGAGAGAAATGCAATGGCTAATAAAGGAAAATATCTACAGTACAGTACCATTAACAGTTTGCTGTACTTCCCCCCAGCTCCAGGTTCTATCAATACACAGAGTTAACAACCTTGCATTAGGTGAGATTGATATACTATATACAGGCCTTGTCAGACCTCCCAAGATATCCACGTGCAATGGAAACTCTTTGTTCATTTGGTCACCCAAACATTTCACAATCATTTCTATGGTTGTATATTGTGTTGCTCCTAACGCTCAGACATCACTCAGTGAGTCAACACCAAAGGAAGAGGTGTGAGTAACCAGAAAGGTAAAAGGGACACATACAGTACAGGTTTGCCCTTTGCCTGAAACCTCCAAATACAGGTATGTCATGAGTAACTGTTGTGCCACCGTGGAGATTATCACTTTAAACCCCTCCTCTCGGTGCTTACAAATAATGACAGGTCACGACGTTAGAAAATTCACAAATAAACCCGTTTGCTGTCTACAGATGTATTGGAAAGGCGTGCCAGACTTACCTTGACAACACAAGCGTTAAACCAGCAATCCACTCAAACAAAAGTTTGGGGGGAAACCAGGGGATCAAACCACAATCTTAAAAAAACTAATCAGTTTATCTTTTTTTTTTTCCTTTGAGAAATTGCACAATACACATTGAACCAAAAAAGCGGCAAAACCAGTTAGTCTTCATTGTGACTTGGTTCCAGTCTGACTGATCTGGGCAAATCACTTCAGCCCTTATTTGTTAAGCATCCCTTGTATATTGTCATGCCTCACGCTGCTAGTGAACGTATCATTATTCCCATCTCCCATAGATTGCACACAGTGCTCCGGAAATACACATTCAGGTTACCAGAAGCAACAGCACCTTAAAACCAAACATGTTTTTAGCCTCGCTGCCTTGCAGTGTTGTTTTTAAAGCAGCCAATTTGGTATGATTAACACATTCTTATTTCTAATTACTTTTTTCAACATGCTTCACAAAGCCTGCAATTCAATATCATTAACCCTCTTCTGTTTTCAATGCTTTTTATCATGCTTCACAGAGTCTGCAATCCAGGGTCATATTGTAGTTGCTTTTGATGTGAGTGAACCCAGTTTGAATCCCTGTGTCAGTATCTTGAGCAGGTCACTATCTCCCTGTGCCCTCAGCCACCACAAATTAGATTGTAAGCTTTTTGGCGCAGGGACTTGCTTCAGTGTAAGGAGCAGTTCACTTACCGGCCGGCCCTCATCCTGCGTAATCATGAAGTCACTGCATCACATGACGCGAACTCAATGGAGCAGGTCTGCTCTCTTAGGCCATGCTTATACCGACGGCGACACGACGTCGCCCGAAAACAAGTGCATTGCTGCCGCCGCATGTGCTTACTGGTAGCTGGCAAAATGAGATTTTTCAAGTGCTGTCGCGTCACGTGACGGCCCTTGATCCAATCAAATTGCCGGAAACACGCGACGCCGACGCCCGGCGAAATATAACTTTCGACGGTGGTGACGGGTGACGTCACCCGTCGTGTCGCCGTCAACAGCACTATAGGCACGGCCTTACAGAAGCCCCGCTCTCAAACCCGGCAATCAGTTTCATTGACGTGGGGAAGACGAGGGGCCTCTGTAACCAGTTGGCGGGTTCATCACGAGCCCGGAAAGAGGCTCCCGACTCCCTAGGGATGTCCCCCTCCTCCCCCGAGACATGGTGCCAGGGCAATAGTTACGCCACTGACACTCGCAGCGCCTGCAGAATTGTATGTACAGCTCAGTGCACACTTTCAGCACTATGCAGAAGAAAATATTGTTATTCATTCTCAGTTCTCTTTGTAGGATACAGTACAAAGCCTTTAATCCAATATCATTACCTATTTCTGATTTCCAAATTCTCTTGCACATACTGCAGATCCAATCCAATGCTGCAGAAGTTTGCCCTCCAATATCATTAAGCCTTTCTTGATTTGTTCATTTCCAGTCTTTAACATGCGTAAGCCAACAATACAGTATCATGAAGCCTTTTCTGTCCTATTTCTAAATCGAAGAGGGATTATTGGGCAAGCAAAAGAATAAATCAAGGGTTGCTATGAAGCTCTAGGCCATATTTACTAAGCAGTGCTAAAACATTGGACATCTTCCAGCCAATTGATTGTAAGGTGTTTTACGGCTTAGTAGCACTTAGATGGATTAAGTGAACACTAAGGGACATATTTACTGTTGCCATGGTTTCACTTCCTAGTAATATTTGTTCCTAGTCATAATAGTGTATCCCCTTAATCAACGAAGCTAAATGATTTAAGAAATATTTAAATTGTTAGTTATGTAAGGATGTGTATACATATATATGAGGGTTCCGCGCTGTCACTAATAAAGGAAGCGCCATACTGTTCTTTTGCAGTAAGGTCACTGTGTGAATAGTCAGGCTGCACATGCGTGAGGGAAGCGCGCAAAAGGCAACCAATCTGGAGGGACTTTGGGGGTTGCACTCTGAACTCTGAACTGTGGGAGAGTCAGCTGAGGCTGAGGACCAATAGGGTGCGAGACTCTGGATAGAGAGAGAGAGGATGCGTGTGGGCGGGGGGAGACACGAGTGAGAGGTGAAAGAGGAAGGTGGCGGAACCTCGTGTGCGCGAGCGGAGGGTCAGTGACCCTTCCGCTTAGGTCAGATACATTCCCCAGCCCCCAGGAGTATTACCCCTGTCATCGTAGGGTGCCGCTTTTGTAGGGACGGCCGTAGCAGTTAGGGACGTATTCCATTAGTGCGGGTTCAGCTGCCGGAGTCGCGGACGCCATCTTGGTCTGGAGAACAGACCACACAGCATAGCGGAGTGTCGGCGCAAGGCTGGAGCAACACTACGGACCCTTTGTGAAGTGGTGTGGTCACCGTAGTGACCGGGAGGTATCGTTAGTCAACAAGTGCACCTACACCGGTCACCAGGCGCTGATCCCGCCTCCCACTAACTAATTGGGGGCACTAGTGTGCCATCAAACTATTCCACACAGATAATAGTTGCAGGACATACTCCTTGGGAGAGTGGCAGAGCCACCTGTGTACAGAACATTATCCCTATCAAGGTGTGGCCGAGCCACAGTGTGTTATGTTGTGATTGTAGAGTATAAGGGTCTTATGCATGTTATGTGTACTCTGCATGATTCCATTAGTTAGTATCAATAGTAAAAGGTTGCCTGTTGCACAATACGATTGTTATGTTTTCTTGCTCAGGGTAGATCCTCTACTATGGGGATCCTGGGTAAGTGGAGGCGCTGCACCATGATAAGTGAGGGTATGACCCCAGGCTCCCCAACAGCGGAGGCTTAGAGCTCCTGAAGCCGCAGGTAACACACAACACCAGTAGTTCCTTAGTGCAGGGGTTCACAAAAAGGGCTACATTTGGAGGCGCTGCTGAGATTCTTAGACCTGGGGTGCCCACACATTTTTCTCTATTGTGCAACCAACCCACATCATGTCGGTGCCCTCGGCGCTCGAGGTGCGCAAGTGGGCCCAGCGGCGCGGGATTCCCTTGAATCGTGCTTTCGCGCTGGGCCATGTCCCCGCCACGATCTCGTTAGGTACAGTGACCGAGCAGGTCCGCAAGCTCCCGCTCCTGGACAATGCCCAAGTACAAGACCATTTCTATGACCGCGACCAGGCCTGGTGCCGGGTCTTGTATGCCACTGAACAAGATATATGCCCCGAGGCCTTGCCCCGTATACTGCTGCTGCCCGAGGCCCCGGGGGTGCGCTGCCCCATAGTCCAGGTGGACACCCCTGCGCCCCTGGCCACTTCCACCCCACAGAGAGAGTATACACCCACAGTAGGTGCCGCGACTGGGGGCCCAGACCACTCCCCTGACCGTGGCCTGCAACCTCGCTGGCCGGCAGCCCTGAACCTAGGCTCCTCGTCCACCCCGCCAGGCCTGCGGTCTGGCCTCAACCGACTTAGCCTATCAAGACTGGACACTTACCCCGCAGTCGGGGATAGCTTACCGGGAGACACCTCTATTCCCGCGATAGCAGCCGCTCTCCACAACACAACCCAGTCGCTCCAGTATAGGAAGTTAAAGGCCTTCTCCGGTGAGAAACCCACGCCCCAAGGGGAAGTAGGGATAGAGGACTGGTTGGATCATACAGAACAGGTGCTGCTTGAATGGACCTGCACGGACGCGGTCCGAAGACAACGCATCGTTGAGTGCTTACGGCCCCCCGCGTCCCACATGGTGCACTACTACCGAGATGACAACCCGGAGGCTGATGCAGCAGATCTCATCTACTGCCTGACAAAGGCGTATGGGGCTCCGGTGGACACTTATGCGTTGATGGCCAAATTCCACGCGTTAGCCCAGAAGGAAGGGGAAATGGTATCCGACTTCCTCAGGCGACTACACCTGGACTTATGGAATCTGGTGAGGAAGGGCGTGTTGCCAAGGATAGAAGCCAATGGACTGCGCACCACTCAGCTGTTGAGGGGGTTCCTACCCCTACACCCCGTGTCGGTGCGGGTCAGTAGCTGCCTAACGCCCGGGCAAGCCTTATCGTTTCATGACCTAATGGATCGGGTCCAAGCGCACGAGACGGTGTTGTTAGGACGTGACCTGGCCCCTGGGAAAAAGCCCCCGCCCGGAAGTAAGGAAGTCAAGAAAGTGGAACCCAAGGCCGACGTGCCCGAACCTGGGGACCCCGACCCCGAGGATGCCAGCGCCCCCGTGACGCCCCGGCCTCGTCTCCCGACCGGGCGAAGTTCACCAACCGGGAGAAGCGAGAACTACCTCAGCCAAATTCAGTGCTACGCGTGTGGAAAGATGGGACATCTGCGTGCCCGTTGCCCCACCTTACGGAAAACGGCGTCCCGGCCCGCGCAGTCGATGCCGTGCAAGACCCTGGAGGAGGGAGAGGCGTCGCCGCCATCCCCAAGCAGCCGAATCGGCCCCGCCGCCATTATTCGGGTAGTTATCAAGGGCATCTACGCCGCCGCATTGCTGGACACGGGATCTCAGGTGACCATCCTATACCGGCCCTTCTACGACTAACACCTACATCGATTACCGTTGCTCTCTGCGGATGCCTTGCGACTGAGGGGATTGAGTCATGAGGATTACCCCATAGACGGCGTAGTAAAGGTGCAGTTAGACATTCCCCAACTGAACACTGGTAAACATCATCCCATGGAAGTGGAGGCCTTAGTGTGCCCTGAACCTCAGGATCACCCCAGCGCTCCGATCATCTTAGGTACTAACGCTGACATTGTGCGCGCGGTGTTCCGCATGTATTTGCAAGAGGCGGGAGAAGCCCCGCTGCTGGCCCTAGCCGCCTGCCCCGCCCTCCAAGAGGTCTGCGGCAAAATCGCGACTGAAGAGGAGCATGGGATGCTCTATAGCCAAGAGTGGGGACTGACTCAAATTCCCCCGGGGGAAGGAAGAATGATGGTCGCCGCATGTCACTACCCGGACCGACGCCCGGAGGATCAGCTCTTCTCCCTAGAAAGTGTGGCCCAGGATGAGCACCGGCTGGGCTACGAGGTGTTGGCCTCCGTCAAAAAGTGGCCTGGAAAAATCCCTGAGCGCACCTGGGTATACGTGCGGAACATCTCCCCATATCCCATGAGCATTGATCGGCGCCAGCCGCTGGGCAGAATATACCCCGTGACCCCCGAAGAGAAGGGCGTAACGTGGCGTCCCCGTAACTATGGTCCTACCTCCGGAACCCGGCTAGAATTCGACTTTGGAGATTCTCCGCTCCCAGAGGAATGGAGGGAAAGGCTGCGGATCGAGTTACAAAAGCGCCGACATGTGTTCTCCACCAGTGACATGGATGTGGGGTGCAGCCGCAGTGCCCGCCACACCATCCGAATGAGCGATGCTACTCCCTTCCGGGAACGTTCCCGACGGCTCGCACCACGGGACGTAGACGAAGTGAGGAGGTTACTCGCCGAAATGGAGAGGGCTGGGATCGTGCAGGGATCCCGAAGTCCTTACGCATCACCCATCGTGGTAGTCCGCAAAAAGAACGGGACCGTATGTCTATGCGTGGACTACAGAACCCTAAATACCCGCACCATTCCTGATCAATACACGCTGCCCCGAATCGAAGATCTACTGAACGCTCTGACGGGAAGTACATGGTTCAGCGTACTCGATCTCAGGTCAGGGTATTACCAGGTACCCATGGGCCAGGAGGACCAAGAAAAGACGGCCTTCATCTGCCCATTAGGGTTTTATCAGTTCACCCGCATGCCGCAAGGGATCTGTGGGGCACCCGCCACGTTCCAGCGATTAATGGAAAAGACTCTCGGAGACCTGAACCCGCAAGAATGCTTAGTGTACCTGGATGACATTATAGTGTTCGGGCGAACTCTAGAAGAACACTCCGAGAGACTAATGAAGGTACTGGATAGACTTCAGGAGGAGGGTCTCAAACTGTCTCTGGACAAATGTAAATTCTGTCGGTCCTCCGTGACGTATGTGGGCCACATCGTATCGGCCGAAGGGGTGTCCACCGATCCCGGAAAGATAGAAGCGGTGGTGAACTGGCCTAGGCCTCATAATATCCAAGAGTTGCGGTCGTTCTTGGGATTTTGTGGCTATTACCGGCGGTTCGTGGAAGGCTACTCCAGCAAAGCCAAGCTGTTGAACGATCTTCTAAAGGTATATCCAGTAGAAACCGAGAGAAAGGGGGTCACGGCGCAGACACCCTTTGGGGAGAAATGGACCCCAGAATGTGAACAGGCATTCCTGAACTTAAAGACTAGCCTCACTCAGGCCCCGGTCTTGGCCTATGCGGATCCAGAACGGGAATATGTCCTACATGTAGATGCTAGCCTTAGTGGGCTGGGAGCTGTATTGCATCAGAAGTATGAGACGGGGCTACGTCCAGTGGCCTATGCGAGCCGAAGCTTGACACTTAGTGAGCAGAACTATCCGGTCCATAAACTGGAATTCTTGGCACTAAAATGGGCAGTGGTGGACAAGCTGCACGACTACCTGTATGGGGTACAGTTCGAAGTACGCACGGACAACAACCCCATGACATATATAAATACGTCCGCCAAATTGGACGCCACGGGACACCGTTGGTTAGCTGCCCTGGCCAACTACAGATTCAACCTTAAATACAAACCCGGACCCACCAACATAGGTGCCGACGCCCTGTCTCGTCGACCTGGCCTTCAATCTACCCCTGATGAGGAAGTATGGGAAGAAATACTGGGTCCCGGGATCCGTGCTCTCTGCTCCGTGGCTGCGGTAGTCGACAATCAGGTAGCATTCTCGGAATTACGGGTTGCTGACTCTTTGGGATGCCACTCGCGAGCCATTCCTCGGGCCTATCAAGGTCGAGAAGGGATGAATATCACGGAAGATAATATCATCTCGTGGAGGGATCTAGTGCATTACCAAACTCAAGACCCCATAGTGGAGCTAGCCCGTCAAGCGGTACAACAAGATAATCCTTCTATACTTAAGCAAGCCCCCAAAAACTTGGTGAAACTCCTGTTGAATGAGTTTGGGAAGTTCGAAATGGACAATTGTTTGTTATATCGGGTGATACCATATCATAACCATCCCGATCGGCGTCAGCTGTTTCTACCGGAACGCTTGAGGACTATGGTCCTTCGGGCCCTTCACGATGACCATGGCCATCTGGGCATTGATAAGACATTTGGGCTACTACAGGATAGGTTCTACTGGCCTAGGATGAGAGAGTCCGTGGAGCAGCATTGTCGAAGGTGTAATCGCTGCTTACAAAGGAAAACACTGCCCACCAGGGCGGCTCCCATGGCACACTTGAAAATTTCGGGCCCCATGGATCTGGTGTGTATGGATTTTCTCTGTATTGAGCCCGACAGCCGGGGCATTAGCAATGTTCTCGTGATCACTGACCACTACACCAGGTACGCCCAAGCATTCCCTACGAAAGATCAGAAGGCCGTAACGGTGGCCCGAGTCCTGTGGGAAAAGTATTTCATTCATTATGGATTACCAAATCGTCT
Organism: Ascaphus truei; assembly: GCF_040206685.1. Taxonomy (NCBI): domain Eukaryota; kingdom Metazoa; phylum Chordata; class Amphibia; order Anura; family Ascaphidae; genus Ascaphus; species Ascaphus truei. The sequence goes on along the minus strand of NC_134483.1, from coordinate 118,924,521 downwards.
TCACTCTGATCAGGGCAGGGACTTTGAGAGTACACTGATAAAGGAATTGCTTACACTACTGAACATTGCCAAGTCACGTACCACCCCGTACCACCCCAAAGGGGATGCTTTACCCGAACGGTTCAATCGCACTTTGTTAGATATGTTAGGAACTCTGACAAGCCCACAAAAGACGGAGTGGAGTAAGCACGTGGAGACATTGGTACATGCTTATAATTGTACCCGGCATGAGTCCACCGGGTACACCCCGTACTTTTTGATGTTCGGAAGAGAAGCACGATTACCGGTGGATGTGCGACTGCGGATATCTACCGATGGGGTATCCAACAGAACGCATTTCCGATACGTACAGCGGCTAAGGGACAGTCTGCAGCAGGCCTATAAATTGGCTGAACGAACGGCAGCGCAATTGAATGCGGGAAATAAAAGACGCTACGATCACAAAGTACGTCACAAGGAAATTCACCCCGGGGACGCGGTCCTCTTACGCAACTTAGGTGTTCCTGGGAAACATAAATTGGCGGACCGGTGGTGGGAAGGTGTGTACGAGGTGGAGTCACAGATGCCTGGCCTTCCCGTGTATCGGATCAAGGACTCCGAAGGCCGCGTAAAAGTGTGGCATAGGAATCACCTGCTTCCCATACCTTAAGTAGGGAACGACGAGTTGGAATTACCCGCTACGCCAATAGATGGAGAAGTTGAAAATCCAGAGGATGGCCTAGAGACTGTAAAATTTGCCACCTCTGAGGATCCGATGGAAGGAACCTCTCAAAGGGGCCTTCCGGCCGCGGGGGCATCTCCCGAAGGAGCCACGGGTAAAGAGCCTCTTGGCCCGAACATCGACAATCTGACTCCAGTGAGTCAGTCCCTAGATCCACAAAGCCCATGTTTCACACCCCAGAGAGACTTTACTAATGCTGAAAACCCCTCAAGGGTAGAGATGGAAACACCAGTTGAGACTGGATACTCTGCAGAGGAAGCAGAGGAGAATCAACCTCGGCGAAGTCAAAGAACCAGTCAGCCTCCCATGCGAATGGCATACGATCAATTTGGGGCACCCCATTATGAGGCTCAGCAGTGGGCTCGGCATAGAATGCAATCTATGGTGGTACTGTTCAACGAAATGTGTAACCTAATCTAGGGAAGAGAGGGCTGTGTAAATAAGTTCATATATATGTTGTTTAGGTAGTCCAGCGGGGACGTTGGATTCTGGAGAGGGGAGAATGTAAGGATGTGTATACATATATATGAGGGTTCCGCGCTGTCACTAATAAAGGAAGCGCCATACTGTTCTTTTGCAGTAAGGTCACTGTGTGAATAGTCAGGCTGCGCATGCGCGAGGGAAGCGCGCGAAAGGCAACCAATCTGGAGGGACTTTGGGGGTTGCCCTCTGAACTCTGAACTGTGGGAGAGTCAGCTGAGGCTGAGGACCAATAGGGTGCGAGACTCTGGATAGAGAGAGAGAGGATGCGTGTGGGCGGGGGGAGACACGAGTGAGAGGTGAAAGAGGAAGGTGGCGGAACCTCGTGTGCGCGAGCGGAGGGTCAGTGACCCTTCCGCTTAGGTCAGATACATTCCCCAGCCCCCAGGAGTATTACCCCTGTCATCGTAGGGTGCCGCTTTTGTAGGGACGGCCGTAGCAGTTAGGGACGTATTCCATTAGTGCGGGTTCAGCTGCCGGAGTCGCGGACGCCATCTTGGTCTGGAGAACAGACCACACAGCATAGCGGAGTGTCGGCGCAAGGCTGGAGCAACACTACGGACCCTTTGTGAAGTGGTGTGGTCACCGTAGTGACCGGGAGGTATCGTTAGTCAACAAGTGCACCTACACCGGTCACCAGGCGCTGATCCCGCCTCCCACTAACTAATTGGGGGCACTAGTGTGCCATCAAACTATTCCACACAGATAATAGTTGCAGGACATACTCCTTGGGAGAGTGGCAGAGCCACCTGTGTACAGAACATTGTCCCTATCAAGGTGTGGCCGAGCCACAGTGTGTTATGTTGTGATTGTAGAGTATAAGGGTCTTATGCATGTTATGTGTACTCTGCATGATTCCATTAGTTAGTATCAATAGTAAAAGGTTGCCTGTTGCACAATACGATTGTTATGTTTTCTTGCTCAGGGTAGATCCTCTACTATGGGGATCCTGGGTAAGTGGAGGCGCTGCACCATGATAAGTGAGGGTATGACCCCAGGCTCCCCAACAGCGGAGGCTTAGAGCTCCTGAAGCCGCAGGTAACACACAACACAAGTATTTCCTTAGTGCAGGGGTTCACAAAAAGGGCTACAGTTATCATTTGGTTTTTTTTCATTACAATTGTGCTTCTTTTTTTTTATCATAGTGTTTTATTCGGCATTTTAGCCCTAAAGGATTTGAAAATCAAAACATCAGTTTAAAAAAATCTGTGGGGAATTTGGGCTTTTAATCTGCATCCGGGCATTTTTATTGCTTAATCTTCTGCCTGCCCTTAATTTTCACTCGCCCCCCTACTAGGTACACAAATAAATTGTGGTGAGTAAAAAAGTGACACACCCTCCACAACACACCGTGCAGCAATGATAAAGAACACTTGTGAGCACTAGAAAACAAGCATAAAACTTGTAAACAAATGACCAGTTTGGCTTCTTTTATTATTTTTTTCTAAGTCTGAAACCTTAATCATTGTGTTACCCTCACATTCATTCAATGTTGAAAACAGTTTTCCTTATAAGTGGAACTTCTTACCGGGGAAATAGCTAGGTTCTAACATTACTCCGCCCCTGAATGGCCTCTTCCTGGAGAACTTCCAATGTCTTGTCAAATGAATTAAAAAAAAAAAAAGAAGGGTGAAGGAACACAGTAAAGATGCATATTTTGCTCAGATTATTATATCTTTTCCAAACAATCCCTATAAATTGAAACTCCCAGTTTAAAAAATAAATAAAGTTTTATTGACAGTCACACGGCAGAATAAAAGCTTCCGTTTTAACCGAACAGAAACAAATGGGTGGTTTTCTAGTCCCTGACTTAAAACATTATTCTTTGGCAGCTCAGGTTATCAGTTAATTTGATCTGCATTCTAATGGAGAAATAAGTTTATGGGTCTGTTGGAGATGTGCGCAGAAGGTAAAAACACCGGACACGGTTTAAGAAAAATAAACGCAGGCTTTATCAGCCAGCAGCTTTAAAAAGAAAAAACAGCTTCATATCAGCAAAGTTAGAGCAGAGCAGAAAATAACCATGCCTAACCTCATTTAGGGGGCTGACTAAGGCCGAGTCCATAGAAGGACAGGCCGTGCTGAGGCGTGCGGACGCTCCGCACTGAGCCCCTGCATCCTCAATGAGGATGCCTTGAGAGGGGGCTCACGCGAGCGTCCGCAGGCGTGCTGAGGAGATGGAGGTTTCAGCCGAGCGCCAAGCTGTTTTTCAGCGCGCTGTCGGCTGAAAACCTCCAATCCCAGCACAGTAGTGTCGACGTCACGGCGCTGTGACGTCGGCGCCGTGACGTTGACGTCAGAGCGTCGCGGGCGATTGGTCCAGCGACGTCACTGCCCCGCCTCCAACCACCTCCCCCCGGCTCCGATCGCGCCCGCTGGCTCGCCTGTATGGGCATGAAATCGCCCAGATTTCAGCAGGCGAGCCTCAGCGTCAGCGCGGTTCGGATCGCCTCACCCCTCTGTGGCCCGGGCCTAACACTTCAGCAGTCCCTATCTGAGGGCTGGAAGGCTTGGCCTCTTACCAACCTTTGACACAAGTCCAAAGAGAGGTACTTGTAGGCAGGGTGCTGTCCAGGGTGTGTGCTGGTGTCTGTGGGGTGATCCCTCTGGCGGATTCCAGGGACCTATGCTGCCTAGAACAGAGTCTCCCTTCCCCTGGGATCTCTCTATCAGCACAGACTTTCTCTGTGCTAGAGATCCCCTGTAGCTAGGTGGAGACTGGTCAATTGACTCCTGCTGAAATTAACCCGCTCCCTGCTTGACTCATCAGCAAAAGGCAGGCTTTATTTTTTAAACCTTTTAGACAGGGGAAAGGCCCTGCTACAGGGTTCAAATAGAAAAAAATATTTTGAGAATTCCTAGACCTACTTTAATTAAACAATGTTATTTGTGGGACAAACTTGCATCCTACAAGAAACTTACCAAGTTGCCCCCTCACACCAATTTTAGGTCATTTACATATGGACTATCGCCAAAATAAGTTAAGATTGACCAACATTAAGAAAATTACAGGATTTAGGCCCCTATTCAATAAACTCTGATACTGTCGATCCGATAGTTCTTCTGTGAGATGGTATACCTGGGTACCACCAGAGGACTTTTCGGATGGTGCATTGCCTGAATGCAGCTAGGGGCATTGTTTTGGAAGCAGGCTAGGATTCCTTCAGGTGAGGATTAGGTGTCCAAGATATAGTGTATACCTTCTCAATGTAAGAGATCACCCATATTATACAGTAGACAAATCTTCTTATAATAAACACATTTTGATTTGTTCCAAAACTGAAGACTAAATTCTGTAGCTCTTCAGAAGGGAATGCATGAAGCACATGTTCTTTGAATATGCTGTACCCCAATCCCTCCCCTAGTTATAATGATTATTATTGTAATAAATAAAGAATTTGCAAAAAAAGAAGCCTGCTAATTATTAAGATAACGATCGTTATTTATTTTTAAATAGAGCATTGCATGAAAAAAATATGGTCAATTTAAAATATAGGGAATTACATGTAAATTAAAAACATGGGTAAGCGCACACAAGTAAACTTCAAGGAAAAGAATAAGAGCCGGCGGATGGAATGATGAGAAACATACAGAAACATTAGGGATAAACATAAGTGGATTAGACATCTCATTGTAAAAGTATAGCATGTAGAGGTAGAGGGGGGGAAAAAATCCTATTGGTAGGTGCATGCCTTTACATACAGTAATACATCACCCGAGGGCCCGGTATTACCTGGGGAGAATCATTAGCGTACCTGCAGGATGCCTTCTCCCTCTTGTATCCGGCTTTGCACCACCGCAGCTCTATCTGTGTTTCTCAACAAACCACATTCTCTAGCACTGTTTGTTTTTGACCTGAACGGGTTGGGGAGTGACATGGAGCTAAGTTGGGCTAGATTAACCCTCTCATCTCCTTTTGACAAAATATAATTTACAACGTACCCAGCAGGTAATATCCATACACCACATGTCATTCTGTGACATCCTGCCTATCTGAGGGAGTAGTTAATTCTAATTTCTAAACATCCAGTTCAGTGATTTATATACAGGTGTAACCCATCCTCCCCCCCACCCCCCCGGTCGCAGATCGGACCCCTAGATCGGACCCCTAGGGTGTAAGGAGGGCTGGCTACATGTCTGTGGGTGGTGCATACCTGCTGGTAACAGGAGGGGCCGAGTCTCGCACGATGGTATGGGGGACAACAGGGACAGGCTTCTGGGGTTAGTGCCTTCATCTTCTAGCAACGGTGCAGCGCCTCCATCTCTGGCGAGCCCTATAGGGGTAGGGTGAAATCCTCCCAGAGAAGCCCCAGCAATAGGGCGAGAGATTTCAGTCTCAGTCTCTTTGTAAAAAAGTATCTAGTCTCTTTATTGTACAACAGCTCTCAGCAGCAGCAGCAGATCATAAACAATGGTCTCTTCCTCCTTCTCCCTCTCCTCCAGACTGTTCCCCTTCAGGATGGGCTGTCTGGGGCTCTCACTCTCCCCGCCACCACCCCAAGGTGCAGACCCTCAGGGTGGGTGCTAGCTCTCCCTCACCCTATAGGCAGGGTGAGGGGCATTGGTCCACCATTGTTCTATCAACTCTACTCAGGCTGGCCTGAGCTCCTCCACATGTAGGGCCTGTCTCTCCTGGAACTCATTCCTCCTGATCCCAGGGCAGAACTCGCTCTTCTTACTCCCAAGACAGAACTCACTCTAACACCTACTGCCACTGACAGGATCAGGCAACTAACTTTAGACAGCCCCACCCCTCATGATCTCAGCAGGCCCTCCCCTGTGTCTCTTGCCTTCCACACAGAGTCAGGGGGCCTACCTCCACCAATCAAGGCAGGGCTTGAAGCGGGGGAAACCCATAATAACTACTGGCGGCCTGCCCTTTGCAGGGCTTACACCAGTAGGAGGATAGATATATAGCCCTATCTCGTACCAGGGCTACACAGGTATACTTACCTAAAGCAGGTTTTCTAAAGTTACAATTTAGTAACCCCAAACAGTCAATAAACAGGCAGGTTTATGGTTATTCAACATTCACTATATACTCAGAGGCAATGCATACGGCTATCACTGCAGTAGTAGGAGGGTTCCTATATGCTAATTGGCACCCCTCAATCTCTGACATACAGCAACAAGCCGGCAAGAGGTGTTTCCTAACACCCCGTGCCCCTACAATACACATCAAGCAGCCTAGTGTAACTACTAATTGATCAGACACCTGTAGAAGTGAACACAAAAAACAAAACTGTGCGCTACTACCTAACTACCTATAAAGTTTAAATGTATAAATATATACAGTGCACTGACTATACCATCAATTTAGTGATAATTTTTTTTTTTTTTTTTTTTTTTTTTTTAAACCACAACTCCCACAGTGAGATAATTAAACATTAAATAATAAGTGCCACATAACCGTGTTGGGGATAATGGCGTCTGCAGCTGTAAACGCAGGGGTGGCTCAGCCACACACACTAAGAGAATGGAAACAAAAGAAAACAGCGCACAACGCCAAATAGTGAAGCAAATTCAACAATATATTATAGAATTAAAAAGGGGGTAATATATCTGCGTACATGAAAAAAGTTGGTAAAAGGCATGTAGTGTGTATCACACTGTTTACCACTCGGCAGCTGTTAGCTGTAGATTCAGGTGCTTGCTTCCCTCTGCTGCTGCAGCTCAGTTGATCCTGGGGCAGGACGTCAGTCTTTTCACTCCCAAGGGGATTTCCCTTCATGCAGCCAGGTTCAGCAGCTGGTACTGGGGTTCGGTGAAATCGCTCCTGCTTCCTGGCCGATATGAAGCTGCTCCTGTACCTCGGCAGGTGTATCCTCTGCACAGAGGTTAAAACGCAGCTTGCTGGGGTGCCCTCAGCGTGCCACGATGCAGCAGTGGTGGAGAAGTGGACTTCTACAACATTCCACTATCTACATCCTAGGTGTAAAACCATACCTCTGTCCCTCATTTTACTGGTTTATAGTGTATTTTATTTTTTGAACATATCTATTAATAAACTACTTTTTAAAAATTACGAATGTCCTCATTTTTTCTAATACTATATAACTACCAAGGTATCATTTTATGTCTGGTATAGTTAATGTCGATGTGTCACTACAGAAGCCTGATGTGCCAATCTCAGCTTCCTTTACCGAGCTGTGTAAATAATTAATATGACATAAACCTTTCTTTATAGGAGTGCACCTACCAATAAGATTTTCCCCCCTCTGCCTCTACATGCTATAATTATTTGGCTTCCTTGGAAGCTCAAAGCCTAGGTAACAACACCCTTTCCTCCTACCTAAGTTGCAGCGAGTCTGTTCTGTTATGTGTTCATTGTGTCATTGTATAACAAAGATTGTGGTGCAGTTACCGATGGGTCCATGCTGAATAAAAACCTCCTTATAATAGCTAGTGGAGGTCAACCGATTAAATATATTTGGCCCCCATTGTCTACACGTTACAGTCACCTGTTATGACTACATCGCTGAGTTTTTGCGGCATCCCAAATAAGAATTGCAGATTTATCCAAGCAATGGTTTGGTGGGTTTGGGTTCTGAGCTTACAGGGGCGGTGTGTGTTTGTAAATTTCTATTGGAAAACAATTTGGAGGGTTGTGACCCTTGGTTTCAAGCTCGCCCATCCCACATTTTAAATGGCAAGTCTCGTATACAACCTATGAATGACCAATCTATTAAGACAGTTCTCCCTTCATGAGAGAGGTTAGGAGAGCTTTTTGCGGGTGCAGCAGTGTTAGGACTTGCAAAAGAGTGGATACCCTAGCGTGGCTTGCAAACGAAAAATGCTTTGGCCAAAGAATTGAACTAAATGACCCTCACTTCTGAAAATAAAAACTGAGAAGTATTTAACTATATAATTTGTCATATTTGATGTAGCACTGAGGCCTTGTGTCTTTTATCCAAGCAATACTGTGTCTTAAAAACACAAACATATTTTTAACAGCAACATTATGCTTAATCTATAGTAAAATTGCATCTCTTCTGAAATTCCCATTCTTACGTTGTGGTCTGCATCGAAGAATCCATTTAACAGTATGTTCAATCAATATTTGAATGTTTTATCAGCACAGCAAGTTTGCAGCAGGGAACAAAAGTGGCTGATTAAAATCTGCCCTCAGGCCTTGGAAGGATTCATAATTAAAGGACATGAGGAGTCTTCTTCTGAAAGAAGGGATACAAAAAGAAGCATACAAAATGTGTTGGTTATACAGAATACAATGCACTAATACAAGGACAACGTTTAGAAACAGTTGTCAGCATGCCGTGTGTGCCTGACATGTAATATCATGAGAGCTCTGGCTACACTAAAAAGGATAATAAACACACAGATACCCAACAAGCTCTGAGAAACATATATATATATATATATATATATATATTATATATCCCTGGTAGGTTTGGGCTATTATTCTGTCCTCCTTCTGTGCAATAATACCTGGTAAAGGCAAGTTTGCCAGGAGTTAAGGTGGGTTCTCCCCACTCACTGCAGATCAGTGAGGCAGGGAAAGCAGTGCAGTCAGGCCTGTGTCCAATAAGGGACGGGGGCGGGCTCTTGTTGTATCTGTCTTAATGATCTGCATTTCCTGTATTGAGTCAGTTGCTCCTACCCTGAGAGGAGCTGAGTCTTACCTAACCGAGCTGTCAGGGACCTGGCAGACTTGAGGCCCTCCCCCTGGGAGAGGCTGGTAGACTGTTCCCACTACTCTGATAGGGGGTAGTGGAAGAGCTAGGCCTGCTTCCAGGGCCCTGACTGGGAGTGAAAGGCCAGGGTCATTCTGAGAAGTACTGCTGTGTTACTGTGTTCCTGTACTGCTGTGTATGCTGTTCCAGTGAATGCTGTTGGTGCAATAAAGTGTTCCTGATTTATAAAGAAGCGGTTGTGAGACTGGAATCTCTCATCCCTGAGTGGGACGTTCTATTCCAGGGATTCCACCCCATATCCTGGGGCCTGCAATAGATGGAGGCACTGTCACCGTGAGTACGTACTGGGTATGTCCCCAGAAGCCTGTCCTGACCTTCCCCATAATACCATCAAGCGGGAGACTCAGGAGTCCTGTAAGCCAGCAGGTGTGCCACACTATTATGCCTTGTAACCAGAGCAGCATTTCCCCTAGGAGACCCTATTTGCGATTGGGTGGGGGAATACCCGTTACAATTGGAGGCACTGCTGAGATAATCAGGACAGGCTTTCAGCGACGCAAAACAGAAAGATTGAAAGTATGCTTCCAGAACAAGTGCTGCTGAAAGGGGGAAGTCTAGGGGTAGTCAGGAGAACGACAAACCTCGCAAAGAACGCCCTAGACTGCCCTAAAGGGTGAATAGGTCTGGAGACAAGGCTATTGCTGTTCTAGTCAAACCTGAGGCGGGTAGTCAGGATGCCTAGGGGGTGGCCTGGTTAACGCAGTTAAGAGGGACCCCTGGATAGGATCCACGATACTGGCAGCCAAGAGGGGGAGACACGAGTACTGCACAGGGAAGAGCCCAGAGTACTACTAGCCAGTAGCCAGACTATGAACCGCAGAGCACGTGTATGGACTGTCATCGTGTGCAGTATACAAAGAAAGAGTTTTGCCTAGCCTGGGGTATGCTGAGTTTACCACTTGCCAGAAGCTACATGTATTGCAGTATTCACAAGAGAGCGAGTTCCCTGCCAAGCAGTGAGGGTTGCACTACAGTGAAAATTGTGGGTTCACCTAAGATGGCGGCTGCTATATGCGATAGTGCACCGCGCGGTGCGAAGAAGCTAAAATGGCGGTTCCCGCCGAGTCTGGATGGCGCACGTGCTGCGTGCAAAAAGACTGTGAGCAGAGTAATTGCAGAGATTTGGCCGGGTCTGGCGCGAAAGCTAGAGCCCCGCCTATGTGCAGGAAGTGGCACGAAAGCAGGAGCCGCGGCCCCCTGCCCAGTGACTGGCTCAGCGAAGAGTCTACATCATGAGGTAACACCCAGTGACCCTCCTCTAATCTCCACCAGAGGGAGGGGTCACAGTGAAAGCCAGAGTCACGCCTTGCTACCGAGTGCCCCTCCTCTAATCTCCACCAGAGGGAGGGGGCACAATGAGAGACAATCCCAGAGCTTTACCCAAACTGAAGGAGGAGCTGGATGCGAGCTTCCGCAACCTCAGACTGATGGAACATGGCGGACCAGAGGAGTGAGTTACCCCTTTCTTTTGTGCCCGTGTATACATAAAGTAAGAGCAGGCGATATGGACTTTGCCTATTACTCGCTGCCAGAAGGTTTCCTGGATGTACTCACTGATGGGATCACAAGCTTGCGGTGTTTGGGCCCTGACTGTGTATGCCTGGGAGAAGACCTTGTTTGGGGGCTATTTTCTTTGTGAATGGGCAAGCCATCTTGTGTCTAGCCCGCTAATGTCTACCATTGGGGTGTACCAAGCCCCGATGGCTGAGACAAGGCCCGAGCCAGTTCCAGAGACCGCAACCCAAATGCTACCAGGTGAGGTGATCGAACCTGACGAGGCCAGAGACGGTCCTCTGGTGTCAGCAAAGCCTGATGACCCAGCGGTTATGCTATGCAATGTGGGCCATGTCGATGCTACCCATGTGGAGGGCCCGTGCGCCCCAACAAACGTTCCAGGGGGTCCGTGCACCCCGGTTCCAGAGGCGGAACTCACGATGGTGGAACCCACGGAAGAGACAGTGACTGCCCAGGGAGGATGGGGACCACTATCGCTGGTGGTGCAGAAGCGGGACCGCTTCGTGCCGATTGCCGCTAGTGACGGCGAGGGGCCCCAATGTTATTCCCCTGCGGAAATGTCCCTACCTGCCTCGTTGGCCGACGAGTGTGATAGCAGTTCAGCGGGGGTGATGCGCCTACCGGCGGACCCCTACAGCGGTGCTGCAAGAAGAGAGCCACTTATCTGTGATGTGGAGCAGGCTCCGATGGAGGAGGCCTTAGAAGAGGCCCCGACCAAGGCTGCGTTGGAGGAGTCCGGAGACGAGGCCCATCCTAGTGCCTACTTCCGCATGAAGGACATCGTTGACCTCCCGGTACCCCGTCCTGCGGATGGCGTACTTCCTGTGCGGGACCTGACACAAGATGAGGCGACCTCGCGAGAGGATGTTGTCACTTACAAGGCGACCTCCGGAGCGGGCTGGGACTGTGCTGCGACCGCTCCGGTGAGTAGCGCCCTCTCCAGGCGAGAAATGGACCACTACATTTACAGGGTGGTAGACCGAGGGAAACGCTGGCCTGTCGTGGCTGCGTCCAAGCAGCCAACGTCCCCTGCGGTAGGCGTGGCCTAGCTGAAGCCAAGGACTTTGCCCCGGACACTGTTGCTTCCTATGCCCCAGTCTCTGGCCCCATTACCCCTGCCATTGCCCCTGTCGCTGTCCCATCTGGTTCGGATACCAGATACAGTTACCACGGGTCACTGGGTGAACAGGGGGTCCCCAAGCCATTCACTGATTACAAGGACTGGGTGGGTTTGGTTCAGGACTCTGGGGATTTGGGTAATGATGTTGTTCATATTGTGCCTGTTGCTCGGGTAAAACCCAATGTACCTCCAGTGTCTGACAGAGTTGTCAGAAATCACCAAAAGTCATTATTTTATTTTCACCACTCAGTAGAGGGGGGGATTGAGTTTGAAATGGGTTCCACTGATGAGGACAGGGGATATAGTTCTGATGATGAGGAAAGATCAGACGAGGAAAATTGGGATACTAATAGCTCCCAATAGAATTGGTATAATGAAGAAAGGGTATAGCTAGTACAAGTAAATATATATCCTGAGGGTAGGGTAGTAAAGGAACCTGATCCCAGGCATTACTGTTAGTAGCGGATTCTCCACGTTGAGAGTAATCCTAGTTATTTTGTGTCACCACCAGAGGAGGGTGTATAACCTGCAAATGTAATAACACTGTATTTTGGTGAATAATATGTCATGTTATTTTGTTTTGTATAGGTTGTTAACCTGCAGGATGGACACGCAAATTTAGGTCCAAGTGGGGACCATTGGATTCCACCAGAGGGAGAGTATAGCCCTGGTAGGTTTGGGCTATTATTCTGTCCTCCTTCTGTGCAATAATACCTGGTAAGGGCAGGTTTGCCAGGAGTTAAGGTGGGTTCTCCCCACTCACTGCAGATCAGTGAGGCAGAGAAAGCAGTGCAGTCAGGCCTGTGTCCAATAAGGGACGGGGGCGGGCTCTTGTTGTATCTGTCTTAATGATCTGCATTTCCTGTATTGAGTCAGTTGCTCCTACCCTGAGAGGAGCTGAGTCTTACCTAACCGAGCTGTCAGGGACCTGGCAGACTTGAGGCCCTCCCCCTGGGAGAGGCTGGTAGACTGTTCCCACTACTCTGATAGGGGGTAGTGGAAGAGCTAGGCCTGCTTCCAGGGCCCTGACTGGGAGTGAAAGGCCAGGGTCATTCTGAGAAGTACTGCTGTGTTACTGTGTTCCTGTACTGCTGTGTATGCTGTTCCAGTGAATGCTGTTGGTGCAATAAAGTGTTCCTGATTTATAAAGAAGCGGTTGTGAGACTGGAATCTCTCATCCCTGAGTGGGACGTTCTATTCCAGGGATTCCACCCCATATCCTGGGGCCTGCAATAGATGGAGGCACTGTCACCGTGAGTACGTACTGGGTATGTCCCCAGAAGCCTGTCCTGACCTTCCCCATAATACCATGAAGCGGGAGACTCAGGAGTCCTGTAAGCCAGCAGGTGCGCCACACTATTATGCCTTGTAACCAGAGCAGCATTTCCCCTAGGAGACCCTATTTGCGATTGGGTGGGGGAATACCCGTTACATATATATAAATGTTTGTATATGAAACACAAGAAACAACCTGCAACAGACCAAAAGTAAGAAGTGCTATAATCAGTAAGGTAAAGTTTAAGATATAAACACTACTGGCGGTGCTAGGGATGATGAATATATGTGAACATGATAAAGAAAAAAGAATCCCAGATTAGCACTCTAGCATACAAAAGATATCAAAATGTATTAAACACATATAACAAAATATATAATAAAAAGGATCCACAGTGTACCAAGGACTGATTGCTACTGAACACTAATGAATTGAAAATACATGAAGTTACAGACATAAGTATGAACACATTCAACAGATCACAAATAAGCTGGTATAAAAGCTGTAAGCTAAGGTGTGAAAAACCAGAAGTAGTGAAGAGGTTAATGTGTCAGAAGTAACTATGTATAGGCTGCCATATGCACACACAGAGACCCAAACCCTTAAGTGTGGAGGCAACTAAGTTGCCTCCTAGCACTTGGACCAGCCGGTCAGAATCACCAATAATAAAAGCTCAAAATAGATGCATATACTGATGTGTGCACAGACAGTTGGTAATATATAGCAAACATGTATGAGTATTGCACATTGAATTGGCACACACAGATAAGCAGCAGAGCTAAAGACAGATGTCACCAATAAGTATAATGGAGTACTTAGCACTTGTCCAAGTGAGGGTTAATAGTGGCTGGGTATTTGCAACTGGAGCGCTGGTAGAGAGTCCAGATAGGTGAAATCGCCACAATGCGCATGCTCAAATGAGCAGTGAGAGCGCCAAATTGAAAATTACAGCAGGGGAGAGATGAATCAGCCTGGGTCACTGCTGGATCCTGAACAAACAAAAGAGACCCGACGCACACGTTTCGCCACCTGCTTCGTCCGGGGGCTTGATGTGCTGACTGAGTAGAGCCATATTTATAGTTACAGTTAATGTGATGTAGATGATATCAGGTAAGTGAGAAAGCTGGGGATTGCAACACTGATGAGATGACATCATAACTCCTCCCATGTGGGCAAGGCATATCATGGTTTATATACCTAGACACAGAAAATATAAGTGTAACGGTGTTTCCCAGGGCCCTTCTGATCCTGACTCCTATGTGAGAAAACTGCCCCCCGTTACATGTCATGGTATGTGGTGCACCTGCTGGCTCACAGGACTCCTGAGTCTCCCGCTCGATGGTATTGGGGATGTCACCAGGACTGGCTCGTGAGGTAGTGCTGAGTTCTACTCACAGTTGGTACAGCGCCTCCATCTCTTCCAGGTCCCCACAACAGCAGGGAGCAGTCTCTGGAAGAGAACCCCTGGGTGCAGCTTCTCCCTGATTAACTCCAGTCTCGGGCAAGAAGGTTCTTTGAATCATGGGCATCGTTATTGACATCATCCACGGCAGACTGCCCATCATAGCGGCCGGTACTTAGCCGCACATCAGCATAGTTGCACACCTCAAGGAAGTTCCCTCCTGACTCTGTAATAGAGACAGGGATATCTCTGCCACCTCTCCCCTAAGGGAGGGCCACCATCTGTGCCAGAGCCCTGACACAGTGTGGGGTCAGGTTGTTACTCTGTAACTACTGACACTTGAGCTGCACAGACTCACAGCTCTTGCACCAGACACTTGACCCAGACATAACACACTAACTTTAGGAAGTGATGCGTATTATATAGCTCTAGAAGACCCACCCCCCATGTCACTGTTAGTGGACACAGGGCAGACTGTCACTTCCTTTGCTACATATTACACCTCACAAGGGGGTGAGGCCAATCCTCATGATAACTTCTGGCAAACCTGCCCTCTTAGGCCTGGGACATGGTCAATGCTTATGTGCTGACCCGTGCTGCTGCTCGGCACTGAGCCCCTGCAGCCGCAATGAGAGCGGCTTTAGCAGGGGCTCGCGCACGCATCAGCACGCTTGGGGAAGCGTGTGTCTGACGGCGTTTTGACATTTCCCCGCTTGCCGGAGCGCAGGGCCGGTCACGTGAGTGGTTCGCCCAATGAGGGCGAACCAGCTCCGTGACGTCACTGGCCCACCCCCTGATGGCGCGCTGTGTAAGGCCAGGGAAAGCACCGCTTTCCCTGAGCCTCAGCACGTTTGAGAGGCACTGTGTCCCAGGCCTTAACAGGAATTACTGCACGAAAGGAGAGAGGCATGTAACCCCAAAATTACACAGGGCTACATAAGGATAAAAAAATATATAAATAAATAATAAAAATGCACACGGGTTAAAAGGAAGAGAAGAGTGGACCACATTATATGCAGATGTAAAACCAAACACACAGCCTGGACGTTATGACAAAAAAGATCAGCATAAATGCTGTAATAGACTCTCACAAACATGCTGATACTGTTCAGGTGCACACTATTAAGTCAGTGAAAATTGATATACATCTTTGTATATAATTGAACACTATAGCTATGCAATAAGAAGAGTATAAATTGCAAGATATCTTAATAGGAAAGCGATAAATAAATAAATATAAAAGAGGTAAATCAAACTGAAAGTGTGGCTCAAACTCAATCACCTGATATCATATACTGTATGGTGCATATGGCAGCCTATACATAGTTACTTCTGACACATTAACCTCTTCACTACTTCTAGTTTTTCACACATTAGCTTACAGCTTTTATACCAGCTTATTTGTGATCTGTTGAATGTGTTCATACTTATGTCTGTAACTTCATGTATTTTCCCTCCCACCCCCCCCCCTGCAGCAGCCCCTTTTTCCCTCCACCCCCCCACTGCAGCAGCCCCTTTTTCCCTCCCACCCCCCCCCCTGCAGCAGCCCCTTTTTCCCTCCCACCCCCCCCTGCAGCAGCCCCTTTTTCCCTCCCACCCCCCCCCCTGCAGCAGCCCCTTTTTCCCTCCCACCCCCCCCCCTGCAGCAGCCCCTTATTCCCTCCCACCCCCCCCTGCAGCAGCCCCTTTTTCCCTCCCACCCCCCCTGCAGCAGCCCCTTTTTCCCTCCCACCCCCCCCCCTGCAGCAGCCCCTTTTTCCCTCCCACCCCCCCCCCCTGCAGCAGCCCCTTTTTCCCTCCCACCCCCCCCCCTGCAGCAGCCCCTTTTTCCCTCCCACCCCCCCCCTGCAGCAGCCCGTTTTTCCCTCCCACCCCCCCCTGCAGCAGCCCGTTTTTCCCTCCCACCCCCCCCCTGCAGCAGCCTGTTTTTCCCTCCCACCCCCCCCCCTGCAGCAGCCCGTTTTTCCCTCCCACCCCCCCCTGCAGCAGACCGTTTTTCCCTCCCACCCCCCCTGCAGCAGCCCGTTTTTCCCTCCCACCCCCCCTGCAGCAGCCCGTTTTTCCCTCCCACCCCCCCCTGCAGCAGCCCGTTTTTCCCTCCCACCCCCCCCTGCAGCAGCCCGTTTTTCCCCTCCCACCCCCCCCCCTGCAGCAGCCCGTTTTTCCCCTCCCACCCCCCCCTGCAGCAGCCCGTTTTTCCCCTCCCACCCCCCCCTGCAGCAGCCCGTTTTTCCCCTCCCACCCCCCCCTGCAGCAGCCCGTTTTTCCCCTCCCACCCCCCCTGCAGCAGCCCGTTTTTCCCTCCCACCCCCCGTGCAGCAGCCCGTTTTCCCCTCCCACCCCCCCTGCAGCAGCCCGTTTTCCCCTCCCACCCCCCCTGCAGCAGCCCGTTTTCCCCTCCCACCCCCCCTGCAGCAGCCCGTTTTCCCCTCCCACCCCCCTGCAGCAGCCTGTTTTCCCTCCCACCCCCCCCTGCCGCAGCCCGTTTTTCCCTCCCACCCCCCCCCCCCTGCAGCAGCCCGTTTTTCCCTCCCACCTCCCCTGCAGCAGCCCGTTTTTCCCTCCCACCCCCCCCTGCAGCAGCCTGTTTTTCCCTCCCACCCCCCCCCCCTGCAGCAGCCCGTTTTTCCCTCCCACCCCCCCCCTGCAGCAGCCCGTTTTTCCCTCCCACCCCCCCCTGCAGCCCGTTTTTCCCTCCCACCCCCCCCTGCAGCAGCCCGTTTATCCCTCCCACCCCCCCCCCCTGCAGCAGCCCGTTTTTCCCTCCCACCCCCCCCCCCTGCAGCAGCCCGTTTTTCCCTCCCACCCCCCCCCTGCAGCAGCCCGTTTTTCCCTCCCACCTCCCCTGCAGCAGCCCGTTTTTCCCTCCCAACCCCCCCTGCAGCAGCCCCTTTTCCCTCCCACCCCCCCTGCAGCAGCCCCTTTTCCCTCCCACCCCCCCCTGCAGCAGCCCCTTTTTCCCTCCCACCCCCCCCCCTGCAGCAGCCCATTTTTCCCTCCCACCCCCCCCTGCAGCAGCCCCTTTTTCCCTCCCACCCCCCCCCTGCAGCAGCCCCTTTTTCCCTCCCACCCCCCCCTGCAGCAGCCCCTTTTTCCCTCCCACCCCCCCCCCTGCAGCAGCCCCTTTTTCCCTCCCCCCCCTGCAGCAGCCCCTTCCCCCCCCCCCTGCAGCAGCCCCTTTTTCCCTCCCACCCCCCCCCCTGCAGCAGCCCCTTTTTCCCTCCCACCCCCCCCTGCAGCAGCCCCTTTTCCCTCCCACCCCCCCCCCCCTGCAGCAGCCCCTTTTTCCCTCCCACCCCCCCCTGCAGCAGCCCCTTTTTCCCTTCCCCCCCCCTGCAGCAGCCCCTTTTTCCCTCCCACCCCCCCCTGCAGCAGCCCCTTTTCCCCCCCCCCCCTGCAGCAGCCCGTTTTTCCCTCCCACCCCCCCCTGCAGCAGCCCGTTTTTCCCTCCCACCCCCCCCTGCAGCAGCCCGTTTTTCCCTCCCACCCCCCCCTGCAGCAGCCCGTTTTTCCCTCCCACCCCCCCCTGCAGCAGCCCCTTTTTCCCTTCCCCCCCCCTGCAGCAGCCCCTTTTTCCCTCCCACCCCCCCCTGCAGCAGCCCCTTTTCCCCCCCCCCCCTGCAGCAGCCCGTTTTTCCCTCCCACCCCCCCCTGCAGCAGCCCGTTTTTCCCTCCCACCCCCCCCTGCAGCAGCCCGTTTTTCCCTCCCACCCCCCCCTGCAGCAGCCCGTTTTTCCCTCCCACCCCCCCTGCAGCAGCCCGTTTTTCCCTCCCACCCCCCCCTGCAGCAGCCCGTTTTTCCCCTCCCACCCCCCCTGCAGCAGCCCGTTTTTCCCCTCCCACCCCCCCCTGCAGCAGCCCGTTTTTCCCCTCCCACCCCCCCCTGCAGCAGCCCGTTTTTCCCCTCCCACCCCCCCCTGCAGCAGCCCGTTTTTCCCCTCCCACCCCCCCCTGCAGCAGCCCGTTTTTCCCCTCCCACCCCCCCCCTGCAGCAGCCCGTTTTTCCCTCCCACCCCCCGTGCAGCAGCCCATTTCCCCCTCCCACCCCCCCTGCAGCAGCCCGTTTTCCCCTCCCACCCCCCCTGCAGCAGCCCGTTTTCCCCTCCCACCCCCCCTGCAGCAGCCTGTTTTCCCCTCTCACCCCCCTGCAGCAGCCCGTTTTCCCTCCCACCCCCCCCAGCAGCAGCCCGTTTTCCCTCCCACCCCCCCCAGCAGCAGCCCGTTTTTCCCTCCCACCCCCCCCCCAGCAGCAGCCCGTTTTTCCCTCCCACCCCCCACCCTGCAGCAGCCCGTTTTTCCCTCCCACCCCCTCCTGCAGCAGCCCGTTGTTCCCTCCCACCCCCCCCTGCAGCAGCCCGTTTTTCCCTCCCACCCCCCCCCCTGCAGCAGCCCGTATTTCCCTCCCACCCCCCCCCCTGCAGCAGCCCGTATTTCACTCCCACCCCCCGCTGCAGCAGCCCGTATTTCACTCCCACCCCCCCCCTGCAGCAGCCCGTTTTTCACTCCCACCCCCCCTGCAGCAGCCCGTTTTTCACTCCCACCCCCCCCCTGCAGCAGCCCGTTTTTCACTCCCACCCCCCCTGCAGCAGCTCGTTTTTCACTCCCCCCCTGCAGCAGCTCGTTTTTCACTCCCACCCATGGGCGTCCGCAGAAATGTTTTCAGGGGGGGGGGGCATAATGTTAACTAGACAGAGAGAGAGAGTGGTTGTGGGGGGGGGGGGGGGTGACGGGGTGGGTGACTGACACTTTGACTGACTGACTCGTGTGTGACTGACACTTGGGTGACTGACTGACACTTGGGTGGGTGACTGACTGACTGTGGGTTGGTGTCTGTATTCATTCACAGACAGACAGACACAAACACACACCCTCCCTCTCTCAGACTCTCCCCCTCTCAGACTCTCCCCCTCTCAGACTCTCCCCCTCTCAGACTCTCCCTCTCAGACTCTCCCCCTCTCCCTCTCAGACTCTCCCTCTCCCTCTCAGACTCTCCCTCTCAGACTCTCCCTCTCAGACTCTCCCTCTCCCTCTCAGACTCTCCCTCTCCCTCTTAGACTCTCCCTCTCAGACTCTCCCTCTCAGACTCTCCCTCTCAGACTGTCCCTCTCCCTCTCAGACTGTCCCTCTCTCTCTCAGACTCTCACTCTCCCTCTCAGACTCTCACTCTCCCTCTCAGACTCTCACTCTCCCTCTCAGACTCTCACTCTCCCTCTCAGACTCTCACTCTCCCTCTCAGACTCTCCCTCTCCCTCTCAGACTCTCACTCTCCCTCTCAGACTCTCACTCTCCCTCTCAGACTCTCACTCTCCCTCTCAGACTCTCACTCTCCCTCTCAGACTCTCACTCTCCCTCTCAGACTCTCACTCTCCCTCTCAGACTCTCCCTCTCAGACTCTCCCTCTCCCTCTCAGACTCTCACTCTCCCTCTCAGACTCTCCCTCTCCCTCTCAGATTCTCACTCTCCCCCTCAGACTCTCTCTCTCCCCCTCAGACTCTCTCTCTTCCCCTCAGACTCTCTCCCCCTCAGACTCTCTCAGACTCCCCCCTCAGACTCCCTCCCATTCAGAATCCCTCGCTCACTCAGACTCTCTCTCACTCAGACTCTCTCTCTCTCACTCAGACTCAGACACACACACACCCCACACACCCCACACACCACACACCACACACACCACTCTAATGCAGATAGTCCCAAGGTGTAGCCCCATCTCTTTCTTACCCCCTCTCTTCTTCATTCACTCTCTCCCCTCACCCCTCACTTCCTCTATGACACCCCCTGTCTCCTCACTCTCTGCCCTCCATCAATTATGCCCCTCTGACTCAAACCCACTCCCTGAATCCGTCCTCCTCACATTCATTCCCTCCCCCCCTGATCTCACACACACACAGACACACACTCAGACACAAACTCAGACACTCGCAACAAGGGGGAATCGGAGCAGGGGGGGGGACCCGGAGCAGGGGGGGGAATCGGAACGGGAAGGGGGGACCCGGAGCAGGGGGGGAATCGGAACGGGAAGGGGGGACCGGAGCGGGGGGGGGTAAGGGAATCAGAGCAGGAGGACAAGGGGGAAGCGAGAGTGGCATGGAGCAGTAGTCACCTGACTTGCTCCATGCAGGAAAGGGCGGGCCTCGCTATGCAAGGTCAGATAGACTCGCAGGGGTGAGCAAACTTTTTATGTCGAGCCCCCCTTTTCATCCATTTAATTTCTCGGGCCCCCCCTGCCTGACGTAATCAAAATCACATGAACCCCCCCCCTTTATTAAACGATATACAATGTAAATACAAATATGTTTCAACAGCTCGCGCTTGCAAAATTAGGCTGCGTCCACGCTGCCGCCGAGAGTGGTGACATCACCAACTCTCCAAGCATGAGCACAGGGTGTCCTGCATAATTTTGCAAGCACGAGTGGGGGGTATGGATCAGGGCTATTTCTGTGTTTGTGTGTGGGTGTGGGGTTGTGCGCATTGACTGCTGCTGAGCATGCTTCAATGTCAATTTTGTTTGTCTCGCCAAGCACACAATCAATCACAACACAAACAACACCCCCCACACCACACACAATCACAGCACACATTCAATCACAAAACACACACATCACTATATATATATATATATATATATATATATATATATATATATATACACATACACACACACACACACACATCACTATACATATATATACACACACACACACACACACATCACTATACATATACACACACACACATCACTATACATATATATACACACACACACACACACATCATTATACATATATATACACACACACACACATCACTATACATATATATATATATACACACACACACACACATACACACACATCATTATACATATATATATACACACACACACATCACTATACACACACACATCACTATACACACACACACATCACTATACACACACACACACATCACTATACACACACACACATCACTATACACACACACACATCACTATACACACACACACATTACTATACACACACATCACTATACACACACACACACACACACACACACACACACACACACCGGCTCCCCACTCAAGTAAAGCCAGGAAGAGGAGGGCTTGTGTCTGTGTGCAGAGGGACGCCCCGCCCCCTCTGCAAGCACAGGGAAACACAGCACGGATCTTCTGCCTGGCATTGCTCTGCTCTGCACTGCCCCTGCTCTGCTCTGCCCCCAGGTTTCGCCGCACAGGCTGCCCCCCCCCTAAATAATTTGGCGCCCCCCAGTGCACCCCCCAGTTTTGCGCACCGCTGAGATAGGGCTTGCGAGGGACAAAAAAAAAAAATCCTGGCAGCGTGCCAACACGCGCCAGCCAATCAAGAGACAAGGGAGGTTTTTTTTTTTGCAGAAGAGCGCGCTAAATCCTGTCACACCAGTGCCCTCTGTTCCCGCTGTTGGCGGCCCAGGATCCAGGGGGGGGCAAGCGCCCCCCCTTGCCCCCCCCTGCGGACGCCCATGCTCCCACCCCCCCCTGCAGCAGCCCATTTTTCACTCCCACCCCCACCCCTGCAGCAGCCCGTTTTTCACTTCCACCCCCCCTGCAGCAGCCCATTTTTCACTCCCACCCCCCCTTGCAGCAGCCCATTTTTCACTCTCACCCCCCACCCCCCTGCAGCAGCACGTTTTTCACTCCCACCCCCCCCTGCAGCAGCCCGTTTTTCACTCCCACCCCCCGCTCCCCCGCAGCAGCCCGTTTTTCACTCCCCCCCTGCAGCAGCCCGTTTTTCACTCCCACCCCCCCCTGCAGCAGCCTGTTTTTCACTCCCACCCCCCCCCCTGCAGCAGCCCGTTTTTCACTCTCACCCCCCACCCCCCTGCAGCAGCACGTTTTTCACTCCCACCCCCCCCCCCCCTGCAGCAAGGAGATAGGTAAATTGTTGGCGGTCACAGCGTAGAAAGGAACTCAGCCACGTTGGAAAAATAAAAACAGCTTTATTCAGACATGGTGCTTGACATCACAGAGATTCCTGTCCTCTGACGCGTTTCGTTCCGTTAGGAACTTTATCAAAGAGTAAATGAAATCTCTTCACACAAATCTTATATAGGCAGGTTCCCCTCCACTATTGGCCAGAAATTTTGTTGACACAGCGGAAAGAAATTGATCAATCACTGATTGAAATTGAAGCCACATGTGGAGAAGAGCCTTAACTAAATACAAGATATACTGAGAATATACAAAACAAGTGATAACATAACACTACATATAAGAAAATCTATAAAAATATTAAAAACAACATCGTGTGATGTGCAGCAACCTAATTATAAAAATAATTATAATATAAACAAGTCATGAGAGCAGCAAGTGGAGAAACCTAGTATGTTTAAACTTTATAAGAGTTTGATATATGTTCAATACCATCTTCCATTTCTAATAACAAAATAATGAATGATGAATAGGTTCTTTTGAATACCTGGACAACAATGAATAAAAAAGTCCTAATGAAATTACATCAAGACAGAGGGCGGGCCGTATGTTGTGCAGGCCTGGTTTAACCCATTTGATTTATGTGCAGCTGGTCTCAGCTGTTTTTGGGAGGTTAGTGGCTCCCCCCCCCAAGGTTTAAGCTCGCCCCTCCCCACTTTCCAAGTTGGCTGGCCTGTTTCATTTTGCCAGGTTACAACAGATCCAATGCAGATCATTATTCCTGTAATTATACAGGTAAATAAGATTTTTTTTTTTTTTTTAGAACTTTCATTTTATTAGGTGAGACAATACAGACATGTTAACACAATCCATTGGCTTACAATGCGTCACCTTGTTTCCGTACTTCTCCTCCAATCAACATACAAAACGTGACATGACATACCGGACGGACAAAGGAACCAGGGATAGGAAAAAGGGGGGGGAGGAAGGGAGTGGGGGGGTGGTGAGCGACACTGGCGGTTTTTGGTCTATGCCAGTTTAGGCTTCCCTAATTAGGTCCGGGACCGCAGCTCTTTATGTGGCTGTATGCCTACTTTCCTCTACTAGTTTGGGATACCCTTTAGCTAAATCTTCCTTTTTACGTCGCTTACCCCAGGGCCTAATGTCTAGGATCCATTTCGCTACCGGAGAACGCCTTTGCTAAATATCATTGCAATATGTTGGTAAGATCAACCCCCGGGATGTCTGTCTGTGTCAGCCAAGGTGACCAAACTTTTAGAAAATTTGTGCCGGTGTCGTTGACCAGACTTGTCAACTGTTCCATCCGGCAGACGAACCAAATTCGATTTCTGATTTTGGGTATAATTGGAATCTGTGGTTGCTTCCACAATGCTGCGATCTCGCATCTGGTGGCAGTGGCAAAGTGCGCAACTAGTCTGTGTGTTGCGTTCGAGAACCCCTGAACCCGCCGGCCTAACAGGAACAGCCACGGGTCCAAGGGGACCTCGATCTCCAATAGCCGCTGTACCCACTCCTGTACTTCCTCCCAAATCGGGGCCACTTTTGCGCACGACCACAGCATGTGGAGCATGTCTGCTCTCTCCCCGCACTGTTTGGGGCAGAGCGGGGAGTAGCCTCTGACAAATTTCGAGAGTTTTGTTGGGGTATAGTACCAACGCATGAGGACCTTATAGGCGTTCTCCTTTAGCGTGGTACAGATAGAGCTCTTCGCTGCTGCCTGTAGGATCCTATCCCAGTCGTCGTCTTCTAGTGTGTCCCCTAAGTCAGCTTCCCATTGCCTCATATAATTAAGTCTAGGTGCGTCGGCTGTCTCCGGACAAATCACTTCCCTGTACATTCGAGAGGTTAGTCCCTGTGTGTCCGTTTGTCTGGCACACAACTGCTCAAAATTTGTTCTCCATGGCCGAATTGGGGTCTTGGTATAGAAGGCCCTGATCTGTAAGTATCTAAATAATTCAGTATTCGGAATGTTTTTTTCCTCTTTTACATGAGCGAAGGATTTAATTACACCCTTGCTGCCTAGATCGTAGAATCGGAGATAGCCTGCTAGGATCCACTTTGTGAACTGAGCGCTGTCTAGGCCTGGAGCGAAATCTGGGTTGCCCCATATGGGGGTCATCAATGACTGCTGTGTTGTAAGAGAACATCTAAATTTAGTGGCCCCCCATAATTTCAGGGAATTTCTCATGGCCTGCAGTGGTGTTGACATCCGTATATGGCTACTCTTGGGTAGCCATATCAGGTTCTTCAGATCCACCGGGGCGCAGCACTCCCTCTCCAGTGCCACCCATCTCCTAAGGGTCGGGTCTGTGTGCCACTGCAGAATCTGCGTTAATTGAGCTGCTTCGTAGTAAGCAAACAAGCATGGCACGCCCAGCCCCCCTCTTGAGGTCGGCCTCCTCAAGATATCTTGTTTAATTCTGGGCCTTTTTTTGTTCCAAATGAATTTTGTTATCGCGGACTGTAAAGAGAGGATCTCTTCTCTTGGCAGGGGAATCAGGAGGGTCTGAAAGAGATATAGCACTCGTGGGAGAAGATTCATTTTTACAGTTTGTATCCTGCCTATCCACGAGATGCTATATTCTGCCCATCGCCGTAGGTCCTCCTTTAGTGTCTTAAACAACTGTGGGTAATTTGCCTTATATAAGGTTTTATAATCTTTGGTGAGGTTAACCCCTAAATATTTAATCGTAGAGGGCTGCCATTTAAAATTGAAATTGAGTCCAATTAGTTTTTCGGTTGATTTAGGCAGATTGAGATTGAGAGCTTCTGATTTGGCCTGATTAATTTTGAAACCCGAAATTTGATGGAATCTCCCCAGGATTGAGAACACATTGGGCAGAGAGGTAAGAGGCTGCGATAATATCAGGATCACATCATCTGCGTACAGGGCAACCTTATGTGATTGCTCTTTAAAAGTTATGCCCTTGACATCCGGGCTGTTCCTAATATGTGCCGCCAAGGGTTCTATACATAGGGCGAACAGCAAGGGGGACAACGGGCATCCCTGTCTCGTGCCACTATGAATCTGAAAAAGCTCTGAAGGGAATCCCTGGTGCCTCACCCTAGCTGCTGGCCCCTCGTACAGTGCCAAGATGGCCTCCAATAAGCTTCCTCCGAAGCCAAACGCCCCCAGCGTCTCTTTCAGGTAAGGCCAATCAATCCGATCAAACGCTTTTTCGGCGTCCAGACTGAGCACCATCGAAGGAATATTTTGCTTTTGGGCCAGATCGATAACGTCAATTATTCATCTGGTGTTGTCTGCCGCCTGTCTGCCACTAATGAACCCCACCTGATCTGGATGTATCAGCTTGGGAAGGACGATACCCACTCTATTAGCTATGAGTTTTGAGAAAATTTTAATGTCTGTATTGTTTAAAGAGATGGGCCGGTAGCTCTTACAGTCTGCCGGGTCCTTTCCAGCTTTATAGATCAGTGAAATGGACGCTTAGAGCATCTGCGCTGGGAAGGAAGCTCCCTGCAGTACCAAATTAAAGAGTTTCAATAGGTATGGGGCTAGAAGTTTTATGTATTTTTTGTAATAGAGGTTGGAGTAACCATCTGGACCTGGCGCCTTGGCTGGCTTAAGAGACTTTACGACATCCGTCAACTCTTCCAAAGAGAAGTCTTCCTGTAGTGCCTCTCTTTCCGCTCTACCCAATTTGGGCAAATTTGCCTCTTTTAGGAATTCTCGGAGATTTTTATTTGTTTTTTGATTGTGGATAACCTTACCCCCATCGTACAGCGACTCGTAGTAGTGCTTAAATTCTTCCACGATTCGCTTAGGGTTGGAGGTAAGTTCCCCTCCCTGCGTGCGTATTGATTGTATTTGGTAATATGGTTGTTTATTTCGAAGCTTAGTCGCTAGAAGCGTGTCTGGCCTGTTCGCTTTCTCGAAGAATCAGCGTTTCGTCCAGCTCATTTCTTTTTCAGCTTGAGATATCAGTTTTAGATTTAGTTGCTTTTTGGTATCTTGGATCTGAGTCAAGATTGCCTCGTTTTTTGAGGTTTTATGTATTGCTGACAGGGAAGCCAATTTCCCCTTCAGCTCCTTGATCTGACTCTCTTGTTCTCTCTTGCGTCTAGCAGCTAGGCACATGAGAGATCCGCGGAGGGTAGCCTTATGGGCCTCCCACAGAGTGGCAGGTGAGGATACACTTCCCTCGTTCTCTTCAAAGTATTCTCTGATTTTGTCTGCAATTTCGAAGTCAAATTTAGGGATTTTTAGCAGTAGTTCATTTATTCTCCAGTTCGCTCCCGGTCTATCTCGCAACTGTAGCTCGCACCGCAGCTCTATAGGTGCATGGTCTGACTACGAAATGTCGTGTATGCCCGTGTGGGAGACCATTGGGACCAGTCTGTTGGATACAAGGAAGTAATCTATCCGGCTATATCGGTCATGGGGTGGGAGTAAAAAGTATAGTCCTTGGTCTGTGGATGTTGCTCCCTCCAGATGTCTACTAGCTGACAGTCCCGAAGTCCGTGGGAGATTGTTAGTATGTCTCGTTTATTGGACTGGTTAGGGGCCGTACATCTATCTAGCTTTGGGTTTAACGCCCTGTTCAGGTCTCCTGCTAATATGATTTGGCCCTTTGCTTCCCGCTGTAGGCGCCTGAAAAAAAGAGCAAAAAACTCTGTTGCTTGTTCGCATGGGGCGTACAGCGAGACTAATGTGATAGCTTGACCTTGGATGGAACATATTAAGATAATGTATCTGCCCTCAGAATCTATAACTTTCTTTTCTAACTCGAACAGTAGGTTCTTGTGGAATACAATGGCCACCCCTCTCTTTTTCATTGAGGCGGAGGCTAGATATATTGTGGGAAACTCTTTGTCTATATATTTGGGGTAGCTTTTTTTGGAGAAGTGGGTTTCTTGAAGGAAGAGGATGTCAGCTCTGTATCTCTTATAATCTTTAAAGGCTAACTTACGTTTAGCTGGGTTATTCAGTCCCTTTACATTATGGGAAAGGCAACATATCTCTCTACCCATATCCAAGGATCCAAAATGGCCACCAAATATCACCAAACAGAGGAAGAGACACCCGCGCCATCTTGGAGGTGGCAGAGCTGCCCGGAACGACCACAAGCCGCGAAAGCCCCCGCAGGCAGGAGAGGACACCTAAAGGACACAGACACGTATACCATACGAGAGACAGAGTTCAGACAGGTCCCGAGCTGGGACACCGAACACGGCGCGGAGACAGGGGGTCACGGGCAAATAACAAAGGCAATAACACCATACAAACACTTACACAGATAATGATACAGGAGGGAGCGGAAGGAGAGGGCTCCCATTAGGTAGCAGATAGTCACTTCAGAGATGCCGCCCACAAAAGGCCCCGCAACACTGCTAATAAGAGGGATATAGAGAGAAGGGAGCAAAGGGAGGGACAAAGAAACAGCTATGAGAAAAGTAAAAAGAACACTAAGGGGTTGCAAATTAAGCTGGAGGAGAGAAAAAGGCACAACACGAGTTACAGTTATAGGTTAAGCTCCAGAAATACATAAGACCCTATACATTAATACTGGTCTAAGAGCAGGTGAATGTTACAGTTACTTAAAGTTACACAAGAGTTAAAGTTATTGTCTAGATAGACCTTCAGAAGGTAGTTAGCAAAAGAGTGCGGGCCGGAGGGTATGAGGGAGCTCTATACCCCGAGGTAGGCATGTGCCTTGGACGAGATCTGGGATGGAGGGTCTCCCAGAATCCTGTCAAAGTCCTTTGGGGAGGGAATGAGGGTAAGGGCCCTAAGGGATTGGGGCCACACTCCCCGAAGGCGCTGGACTCTATATCAGGACTGGGGAGTCTTGATGGGGAGCCCATGCTGTTTAAATATGTTCATTTAAACGGTGTTTTTTTTGTTATGTCACGTCTGTACCTACCCTCTCGTGTCTTACCCCCCTCCCCCTCCCACCTCCCCTCCCAGCGACTGCGGTCACCAACGAAGCGGAAGACAAAGCCCTACCAGCCCGAAAAAGGAGAAGGACTACGCAGCAGCAGCCCAGCCAGATGTTAACAGCCACCGCAAAGCAGCCACCAGACGCTGATCCAAATGGGTAAATAAGAATTTTAACTCAGAGAGTGTTAGGACCTGCTAACGGTCATGCCTTGAAGTGGCAGCAGGCTTAAGGCTGCGTCCATAGAAGGTGGAGCAGCGCTGAGCCGCGCGGACGCTGATGCTCACCTGATCAAGCATGAGTGATTTCATGCACATGCAGCCGAGCCAGCGTCCACGATCGGGAGGTGGGGGGAGGCGGGGCAGTGATGTCGCTGGGCCAATAGCCTGCAATGCACCGACGTGAACGTCATGGCGCCGATGTCACAACGCCGTGACGTTGACGCTGCTTCGCGCTGATTGGATGTTTTCAGCCGACAGCGCGCTGAAAAACAGCTTTGGCTGTCGGCTGAAAAATCCAACTCCTGATCACGCCTTTGGACGCTCGCGTGAGCCCCCTCTCAAGACATCCTCATTGAGGATGCCAGGGCTCAGCGCGGAGCGTCCGCGCAGCTCAGCGCTGCTTGTCCTTCTATGGACGCAGCCTAAGACGCTTTGGCCAAAGGGTTAAACTAAATGACCCTTTTTCAAGAAAATATATATTTTTGTCACATTGGAAGAAGGTTTGGGCATATTTGTCTGTTTTTTGTTGTATGCACTAAAAAGGAGAAAGGAGGATAGTTATTTATTTTTTTCCACTCAAACTGTCAATCACACTGTCTCTTCCCAAACCCGCCTCTTCTTCAACAGAGCATTCTGGGATCTTCCTGTTCCGCTCATCACGCATGCTCATTTTCCATTCGATAACCTTATGTCTTGAAGCCTAATCCAGGGCTACATTGGAGAGTCATCACTGAAGATTCCAACATATAACGCCATAATTGCCAAAGTGCAGGCTCAAGCATAGCATATGGTCCAGAAGCTTATGTAGGTTTGTTTGGGAGATTTGGCAGTTCTGATGATAATAATAATAATAATAATATTAATAATAATATTAATACATTCACTGTCCGTGGACACTCTGTGCTTGGCCAAGTCAGGTGCAGTAGCACAATAAAGGTCTGCCTTGGTAATTCCTATCTCTAATTTACTCTCTCTGTCAGGTGGACCTCCTATTCATGATAAAAGAAATCAATAGCACATCTAAAATAAAATACATATATTTAACAAATGACCAGGTTGCCAGCAGAGGTTGATAGTTCAGACAGGGGATTCATAATCATAATCATGATGCTGCCTGGAAACTTGCCTGTGATTTTTTATTGTTTTTATTCCTAGATAACAGTGTCCTAGTTTTTTTTGTACATGACATGTAGTATTAGCCACCTGTTTTTGGTGGCTATTTATTTCACTTTGATATGTAGGAGTGATACTGTATCTACACTTCTCTAAAACATTGCAACATGATCATCATGTACAAATCAATGGAGACTTTCAGGCAGAGCGCCTAGTCAAAAAGACTCATTGTATACTTGGTACAGAACAAAAATATAAAAGTATATTTAGTCTGTAATAAATATGTATAGCATCATATTAATTTATTATTTTTTTAATAAGTGTATTGCCTGGAACCCTTTGGCTCTATACCAAAATTCCAGCTACACAGTTAAACAAGTCTGGTGATAAGAAAATGTGAATACAGTATGGTGATAATTCTTATGCACTGATACTGGAGAAATTGCCAGTAAGGTTGGTCACTATCTGCAAATGCTTTTAATCTAATGCTTGGTGCCTTAGGCACAGGGAGATAAAGTGACTTGACACACAAGCACCTATTCAGTAAGCTCAGAAATACGTCTTCCTTTTGCTAAGAAGGTTTTCAGTCACATTTAAATGAAGAGTTAACATTAGAGCTTCTCTCTTGACCTTGTGATTTGCCCCCCCAAAAAGTTCTGGTTTTGCTAAAGTCCCTTGCTTTTGATTTTATATTACCATGGAATATAAAATAAATATAAATATTACATAAAGTAATCAATCAACAAAAACTAAATAGTAAACACTATTATTAAAATACATTCTAAGAGAGCTCAAGTGTATATGTTTAATCAATGAAAAGTAACTAAAGGGTAATCTTAGGCCTCGTCCATGGTAAGCGCTTGCTCGCTGAAGCGTACTGACGCTCGCTCATGCTTGGCACTGAGCCCCTACAGCCGCAATTACAGTAGAGCGGCTTTAGTAGTTGCTCGCCTACGCTTCCGCAAGCGCGCGGAAGCATAGGTCTTAGCAGATTTTTAAATTCACGCGCTTGCTGGAGCGCAGGGCCGGTCACGTGAGAGGTTCACCCAATGAGGGCGAACCAGCTCCGTGACGTCACTGGCCCGCCCCCATCCCGCCCCCATCCCGCCCCCGTCCCACCCCCTGACGGCGCACAGGGCAAGCAACCGCAAGGCCAGGGAAAGCACCCGCTTTCCCTGAGCCTCAGCGCGCCTCAGCACGCCAGCGGGGAGCCTGGCCGAGGCCTTATCCAGTAAACGCTGGACAGATGAAAACAGAGTTGCAAAAAAGTATATTATATCATAGTCGAATTGTGACAGGGTAAATAAAAGCCACCAGTTATATGCCTGGAAAACCTATGTCTAGTCTGCAGTGCAGCACTGACTAGGTTAACTTCAGCTGGGAACCTCAGGACAATTAATTGGATCCCAGCTGCCTAATCAAGGTGTGTTAAAACCCAGGCTGTAGACACATGGAGCCTGGCTGTTGAGGAGAGAGGAGTAAGCTGCTAAAGAGATTACTGAAACAAGGTCTGAGTAGCAAAGTAGTTGAATTGTGAACTGTCTGTCCCCTGCATAGAAAAAGGGTAGCTACCTTATATATAAACTGTCTGCTAAAGAGAAACTGTTTTGTTTGGTTTGCTGAAGAAAAAGCCATTTTCTTTTGTTGCTGATGAAAAGCTATTTTTGTTTTGCGTGCTGTATATCTTTTAAGGCTAAATTAATAAGCCTTGTCAAGGAACCCACGTGTGTAGTTGCATGTACCCTGCAACATATGGTGTCAAGAATTGGGAAGGATTTTTTCAAAAGGCTCCTGCAGTTAAAGGGCCACACACACACACAAGAATGGAAGAACTTTTGAAAGACTTTCTGTGCGAGCAGACCAGACAGCAGGGACAGTTAATGCAGGAGCAGACCAAACAGCAGGGACTGTTAATGCAGGAGCAGGCCCGGCTGCAAGCGGAGAGAGATGAAAGACTACAAGCAGCACAGGATGAGCGGATTGCCAAACTGCTGACCCAAATTCAAATGGTCTGCCAGTGCAGAACTGGAAAGCAGGCCCCCGATACTCCTGAGGAAAATGGCTCCGAACGAGGATCCAGAGGCTTTTTAACTGACATTTGAAAGAGTTGCCGAAGCTCAGGGCTGGGCTACAGATCGCTGGGCAACTGCTTTGGCACCGCTCCTCATAGCAGAAGCCCAGGCCTCATATCAGGGTCTCCCAGAAGATCAGGCAATGGACTACCGCCAATAAAAAGCCGCCATACTGGATCGCTTAGGTCTGACCCCAGAACCTACCAGCAGCAGTTCCGGAACATGAAGTACACCGCTAAGATGAGACCCCGGGTCCTCGCTCAGCAATTATTGGACTTGTGTACACACTGGATACAAACCGAGGAGTGCACTAAGGAGGCAATTCTTGAGCAGGTGGTTTTGGAACAATTTCTACAAATAATACCCCCTTCCGCACGCTTGTGGGTAAAACGCCACGCTGCTGAAACCCTAGCTTTGGCGCTCCGACTCGTGGAGAACTTCCTTGGGGCTGAGCAGCAGGCGAGTGTCCTGGACCCGACTCCACCGGCACTTGCGGACGCCCAAAGAGGGAGGTCGGATCAATGGGGAACCTACGGCCCGTCCATACGCAACCGCCAAGTCCAACGGAAGGAGCAGTCGTTCCAGCAAGGACGGAGTCCAAATGCTGGTCCCCGCTGAGACCCTCATCTCCTTCCGGATGTCGGCTCATCGCAAAATGAGAGGAACTTCAGAGGACGTCGCCCACAGGACCCACCAGATGCCTGGTCTCCAGTAACCGGTCCAGCGGAGCGCTATCCACAGCCCCCTCCTGCGAGGGAACCCCATGTTCCGCCTGCGGAGAACAAGGCCACCGGTATGTGGACTGTCCACAGATGGATTGCTCATTCAGCAGAACCGTCGCCTCGGCTTTTACTGGGGAAAATTACAAGCCCTGGATACTTCCAGCCCTGATTGGGGGAAAAAACGTCCAGGCCCTTGTAGATTCGGGATCTGGGAAAACTCTGGTCCTCCAGGAACTGTTACCGCCCAACGTGTGTTCTTTTGACTCCCCATGGAGCATAGAATGTATACACGGCGATGTAAAACGCTATCCGACGGCCAAAATCCGGCTACAGGTAAAAGGTCAGGAGGCTTACCTCGAAGTAGGAGTCGCTCCTTGGCTCCCTGCCCCCGTTGTGCTAGGTCGGGACTGGCCTTTCTTTTTGGACCTAATTGCCCCAGTCTTTCACGAGGAGCCTCCTTCTAGGGCTCAGGAGAACCCTGGCAAACTGTTCCCCTTCTCGGCAGACCTTTTTCCCAGTTGACACCGGGTTCAAAAGACTCGGAAGCAAAGACGCTTGGACAAACAGGACTGGTTGCAGAAATCTGGGTCTCAAGGTGACCATTCTAGTAATCAGAGGTCACAAGTGATGGCTGGGGATGGCCAAAGGGAGGGGGATATGGGCCCTGGAGATTTACCAGACCTGTACCTCCCTAACTTTCGCCAGAAGCAAAGGGAAGACCCAGTCCTTGCTAGACAGTATGACAAGGTGGTGAAAATTGATGAACAGATTTTAGATGCACAGGGGGTGATAGTGTTCCCCCATTTTGAGCTATCAAAGTATATCCTATATAGGGTGAATAGGCAGACACAAACAGGGGAGGTCACCAGACAGATATTGGTTCCCAAGGCGTTTGTTAAATCTGTGTTCACTCTAGCCCATACTGTCCCTTGGGGTGGTCACCTGGGCAGGGATAAAACATTGGACCGTATTTCATCCCGATTCTATTGGCCAGGGATGCATAGTGATATTGCTAAGCTATGTGCAGCATGTCCGGAGTGCCAGCTAACTAGTCCAAAAGGACAAAAAACAGCCTCTTTGGTTCCTCTACCCTTGGTGTCAGTTCCCTATGAGAGGATTGGGGTAGACTTGGAAGGACCTCTAGAACCTTCTGCGAAAGGACACAGGTTTATCCTTGTAATAGTTGATTATGCGACAAGATATCCTGAGGCGTTCCCCCTGAGAACAGCAACGGCGAAGCAAGTAGCCAACAAGTTGTTGGAACTATTCTCACGGGTTGGACTTCCCCAGGTTATGTTGACAGACCAAGGTACAAATTTCATGGCTAAACTGATGCAGGATGTCTTAAAGTTACTAGAGGTCAAGTCTGTTCGGACATCGGTCTACCATCCACAGAGTGACGGATTGGCGGAAAGATTTAACCGAACTCTAAAAGGGATGCTGAGGAAATTTGTAGATTCGGAGAAGAGAGCCTGGGATGAACTTCTCCCTTTTCTGCTGTTTGCAGTGCGGGAAGTTCCCCAGGCCTCCACGGGATTCTCTCCATTTGAATTGCTCTATGGCCGCCAACCCCGGGGTATCCTAGACCTCCTAAAGGAGTCCTGGGAGGAACAGCAGTCCCCTTCTAAGAATACCCTGCAATATGTACTAGACCTTAGGAAGCGCCTAGATGTAGTCGGCCATTTTGCCAGGGAGAATCTTAGATCAGCCCAAGACAGTCAGGAGAGACATTACAATCAGAATGCTTGCATGAGAGTGTTTCACCCAGGAGACCAGGTGATGTTATTGTTACCAAGTTGCGAGAGTAAACTCCTGGCCAAATGGCAGGGCCCATTCGAAGTACTCCGCCGTACGGGTGATGTGGATTACGAGATCGCTCAACCAGGGTCTATGAAGGGTAAACAAATGTACCATGTGAACTTGCTGAAACCCTGGAAGATGCAGCGGTCTCTATTCATCCACCCGGTGGAGGAGGAAACGGACTTGGGTCCTCAGCCTCCACGGGAGAACATCGTGAGTGACGATAAAATCCCAATGAGTAAACAGTTGTCCTCTGAACAAAAAGGGGACTTGTTAGCAATGATTACACAATTCCAGGATGTTTTTTCTGACTTACCAGGACAAACTAACTTAATTTCCCATGCAATCGAGACAGCACCTGGGGTAAAAGTACGTTCCCATCCTTATAGGTTGCCTGAAAGTCGTAGGGCTCTGGTAGAGAAGGAGGTACAAGAAATGTTACACTTAGGAGTGATTGAGGAATCATGCAGTGAGTGGTGTAGTCCACTAATTATGGTCCCTAAACCCGATGGGAAGGTAAGATTTTGTGTGGACCTCCAAAAGATCAATGCGGTATCCAAGTTTGACGCATATCCGATGCCAAGGGTGGACGAATTAATTGACGCCCTTGGTAACGCAGAATATATATCCACGTTGGACTTGACAAAAGGATACTGGCAAATACCCTTAGAGGAAAAGTCCAAATGCAAAACAGCCTTTGCCACTCCCATGGGTTTATACCAGTTTGTGACAATGCCATTTGGACTGCATGGAGCCCCAGCCACATTTCAGAGACTCATGGATAAGGTACTGAGGCCCCATAGGAATTATGCCGCAGCCTACCTAGATGACATTGTCATTTATAGTAAACACTGGCGGGCCCATCTAAATAGGCTGAAAGCGGTCCTCAAATCTCTAAGAGAGGCAGGGCTCACAGCCAACCCTAAGAAATGTGCCCTGGGTAAGGCGGAAACGAAATACTTAGGGTATGCAGTGGGAGGTGGAAAAGTAAGGCCACTAGCCGACAAGGTTGTTGCCCTGAAAGAAGTTCCGACCCCCCAAAACAAAAACACAGGTACGCTCTCTGCTGGGTTTAGCAGGGTACTACCGGCGGTTCATCCCCAACTATTCGGAAGTGGCAGCCCCTTTAACGGCCCTCACAAAAAAGTGTGCCCCTACACAAGTGGCGTGGTCAAGGGATTGTCAGAGAGCCTTTGAGGACATAAAAAGGTGTCTATCAGAGGGTCCCATCCTTAGAAGCCCAGACTTCAACAGCCCTTTTATAGTGCAAACAGATGCATCAGAGATAGGGCTAGGGGCAGTGTTGTCACAACAGTTTGAGGGAGTTGAACATCTTATCCTTTTCCTGAGTAGGAAATTGTTCCCAAGGGAAAAAAAC
The DNA here is from genome assembly GCF_040206685.1 of Ascaphus truei. Lineage (NCBI taxonomy): Eukaryota > Metazoa > Chordata > Amphibia > Anura > Ascaphidae > Ascaphus > Ascaphus truei. The sequence goes on along the minus strand of NC_134483.1, from coordinate 118,889,162 downwards.
TACTCAGTGATTGAGAAAGAGTGCCTCGCAGTAAAGTGGGCAATCGAGGCTTTGAGGCATTACCTGGCAGGAGTCCATTTTACTTTGGTGATGGATCATGCTCCACTGAAGTGGTTAAATAGCATGAAGGATTCCAATGCTAGATTGACTAGGTGGTATATGGCCCTCCAACCCTTCTCATTTGAGATTCAGCATAGGCCGGGAAAAGAGAACGCAAATGCTGACTTCTTTTCTAGAGAAGGGGTGGATGGTCGGGCTTTAGCCGTGTGTAGCCCCAGCCACACACTAACAGGGGAGGAATGTGACAGGGTAAATAAAAGCCACCGGTTATATGCCTGGAAAACCTATGTCTAGTCTGCAGTGCAGCACTGACTAGGTTAACTTCAGCTGGGAACCTCAGGACAATTAATTGGATCCCAGCTGCCTAATCAAGGTGTGTTAAAACCCAGGCTGTAGACACATGGAGCCTGGCTGTTGAGGAGAGAGGAGTAAGCTGCTAAAGAGATTAATGAAAGTAGTTGAATTGTGGACTGTCTGTCCCCTGCATAGAAAAAGGGTAGCTACCTTATATATAAACTGTCTGCTAAAGAGAAACTGTTTTGTTTGGTTTGCTGAAGAAAAAGCCATTTTCTTTTGTTGCTGATGAAAAGCTATTTTTGTTTTGTGTGCTGTATATCTTTTAAGGCTAAATAAATAAGCCTTGTCAAGAAACCCACGTGTGTAGTTGCATGTACCCTGCAACACGAATACATGGGGAACTATTCCTAGGGAACCGAAACATCGGATCTGTTGCCCCATTTAATCCACTGACTATCACATACAGTAATATACTTTATTTTGCAACTCTCTGTGTGCTGTTTTCATCTGTTCAGTGCATAACACATCAAGTTCTGTACAATTGTATTTAATTATTATTTTTAAAGACTTTGCAGAAGACTTTCCCGCAGTTTTTAAGTCGGGAGACTGACAAATAATCCATTATGTAGCCTTGATCATAATGAATATTTTCTATTTCAATTAGCATACGTAGAAAAATATATATCTACCATAAGATATATACATATATAAGCACCAACTCCTGCTTTGATCACTGTGGGATAAAAGTGGTGGATCTCCAGATTGACACCGTTAAGTAGTGCCCAGAAAGAGACATGCTGTGCCCATATCTGGAATATTTTGCTGACCTAATCAGCCTGAATTGGGAAATTAATTTTGGGAAGTCTTTTTAAATTCAGCATAGTTGGTAAACCATGTTTGAAATGCATTAGGCCGGTTCTATACTGCGTGTGCGCACTACGCCGTGCATGCACTACGCCGTGCACGCGCGTGGCAGTTTTAGTTGGCTGAGGTTAGTCAGCCTTTCTATAATGGTGCCACACGTTTGCACGGCAGTGAGCGTGGAACTGTCCGACAGGGGAGAGGATGACGAAAAAAAAGAATTTGCGCCGCTACCGCCGCTGAAATATGTGTGTGTGTGTGTGTACAATGTTATTAAAAAATGTATTCAAGAATTTATTTCAAAACTTATTTAAACACATACATATACACACACACACACACACACACACGCACACATACAGTACCTCACTCGCTCACAGCATACACACAAAAAGCGTGCGTCACGTGCACGGGCGTTTACACAGGCGCGTGCACATGGCCGCACACACTATAGGCTAGGTAACATAGCCCCATGCACTCCAGGTTTAAGTGGGGGCATGTCTAAATCTGTTTCTTATGACTAGGTCATGTGATCCATGTGATGTTGCAGAAAGCTGGATAGATAGATAAAAGCTGACAAAAAAATCCAAGCTAGGGGGTGAAATTTGATTCCAGTGTAATATACTGATGTTTGCCAATTTTTGGCTAAGTTTGCCGTAGTCCTTAACTTTTCGACCTTTGCTAATGTCCAGAAGTTCCCAATTTTGCACAAATATTTTGCTCCTCTATATGGAAATGCAAAAGGGAACAGCACGATCACATGCTTGTAAATATCCTTCTCTTCCATTTCATTCTACATAAAGGTTTTCACTATCATTGTCACTTCTTACGTCTGAATCCTATTTAAAGCAGCAATACTTTCCAACTTTCCCCCGAAGCACGTGACAAATGTATAATTCTACATTCTTACCTATGGCTTGTCCTATAGTAGGTGCGGGTGCACGTGCGCGCATGCTTTTTGTGTGTATGCTGTGAGCGAAGGGTGTGTGTGTGTGTGTGTGTGTGTGTGTGTGTGTGTGTGTGTGTGTGTGTGTGTGTGTGTGTGTGTGTGTGTGTGTGTGTGTGTGTGTGTGTGTGTGTGTGTGTGTGTTAATAATGTATTAAATAATATTTTTAAAATAAAAAAAAACATTGCACAATAAAAATAATTTTTATTTATTCAACTTTGACACATACACACATACACGCACATACATTTCAGCGGTGCAAAATCTTTCTTTTCCGTCTTCCCCCTGTCGGCCGGTTCCACGCTCACTGCCATGTGTGCACGCGGCACCATTATAGAAAGGCTGACTAACCACAGCCAATTATAAGTGCCGCGCGCGCATGGCGGAGCGTGAGCGGCCATTATATAATAGCCCTAAGCTGGCAATCGTTTGCCGCTCCTGTTATAAATCTGTCAAAGTCCTGATTGTGTGCCTAACACAATGGCTCCTTCACTAAGTGTAACTTAGCAGTATGTATCCTTATACAGTATTACTAAGGTAACATTATGTATTGTTACAGTTTACAGCTCAAACTACTGGGAACATTGGCAACAAATTATCACAAACAGGAAAGTGTTGCAAAGATCTTGCACTGCTGGGGAGGTGGGTTAAAACTTGCAATAGAAATCAAAGGATGCTCTAAAACCCATTAAAAAATGTAATTAAGAGTTAAATAAAAAAATAAAAAAAATAAAATAAAGTCACTATTATCTAATACTACAGAACTGATTTATTTAAATCTTTATATAAGGGATATGTTTCAGTCACAGATAACATTCCAGGATGTACTGTTTTTAATTTAAACCTCTCTTGCTTTATCCATTGTAACACCGTCAGAAGAAGAGATCAGTGTATCTCGAAAGCTCGCACAAATAGAAGCATTTCGTTAGCCACAGAACGGTATCGTCTATTCGTTTATGATTATTATATATATAATTTCACATGTTTTGCTACTTTCACTGTTGCATAAAGCTAGCCATTTTTTCTAAAGTCTTCCTGCTGCAAAACGAGGGCAGATTTCTCAAACAAATGCATCCCATTTCAATGAGATGCCTTTTCTTTGATAAATATAGTGCTGGTTTTTTTTTGGGGGGGGGGGGGCTGCACTTGTTTGGCCCAGTTTTGCAGTTGGGCAACTTTAGTAGATAGACCTTAAAATATCAATAACATTTTCAGATGTTCTACTTAAGAAAGAACAAGGTTTAAGCCACTGTTTGACTGCTCTTGGCTATGCTTATGATGATGTCACAACTCAATTACTCACACTGCTTTCCACATCACATGTTCAGGTCTTACCCCTCTACACATTGTGGCAGTGTGTGGGAAAGTGAATGGCTGAGCTTACGTCACCGCTCTGCTGACTAATAAACCCAAGACTTTTTCACAGTTATATTAAGGCAAGGCATTCTGTGACTGTGGTATCACTTAAGAGCAGGTAATACAGACTCTTCCTACTGTATTCCTTCATCTGTCAAATATTTTACTAGGGAAGTTACATATCAGTTTTGTGCTTAAGGCCAGGTCCCCAGTAGCCGCTGCAGTGCGTGCGCGTCACACACAACAGCACAGACCTCTATGGGGCAGGCCCCAGTGGCTATGTGTGTGTGGGCACAAAAAGTGCTGTGATGCGTATGCTGGCCGGGAAGACCAGAATGTTGTCTTCCCGTGCCGCGACGTGATCACGTGGTCGGCGCGCACAAATGGAATGGCAGATATGCCCAGTCATGGCCCCGTCCCCCCCACACTCCCCACAGACTGCGGCTTTAAACTGTGCACGTGCCACCAGACACATGTGTAGCGGTGAGGATTGGGGCCGTAGCCTATGGCTGTCCTGGGATACAAAACAGAAACTGACTAAAACATACCAGTTTTTTTTAATTGTTTTCGTATTTATTTCTTCACCTCAGTGTTAGTAAATGCAATATTAGCCTCTTCAGTGGAGAGAGGGTCGTGGCTTCTCGGTGCCACTGCCCTTCCGGCAATTCGTGACTGTGTGACACTTGGTAGCGATCCTGTGGTCGTCAAGTCACTGTGATGAAAAGGAGGGTCCGCCTCTCCTGCTCAGATTGCGTTCACCGCTCCTACGGCTTATTTCTTAAAGGTGCCACTTACCATCACTACTGTACGTTTACCTTCAGTCCTAAGAGGAACTGTGTCTTTAGTTTATCCTAGAAACGTTTGCAAACCTTACAAGCGGATGTTGAGGGTCAGTTTTCTTTTGCCTTATGTTTTCTTTTAACCTGTCCCCTGTATTTCATTGGTGTGCCGCTGTGCTAAAGGCTAGATAAACAATGTTTTCACCTATGGAGTCGTGAACACGACCATCCCCTGAAAAAGAAGCAAAGAACAGATGACATTCAGCGGCATACCTGCCCTCGTGAATGAACATCATAAGGCCACTCGAGAGGTTCAAATCTCCATCATTTTATTCCCAAGTCTCCTTTATAGGAGCAGTGTGGTGCACAATAGTGTTGAAAGTTCATGTGCCTACTTCCTAGACTCATTAGATCTGTTAAAAAGTTGAGTATTAATATTTCCAATTTACATTAATTTAAAATACAGTACATCCGTACTATACTCATATTATGCAAACAAAAGACAGGGGTGCCCAATGCTACATCCAATTGACAAAACAAATAAAATAATAAGTATAAAGTTTAAATACTTCAATACTACATTAAAATACATCCTTACTATACTCATATTATACATAACACTGGCAAGTATTGACGTGTGAGACTTTCTTTAAAACACATATTCCAACCCTTCCGAAGGTTGTGTGTATAAAGGCAAGAAATTAAAATATATATATATTAGCTCCAAGCAATATTAAAACTATAATGGGAAAAAATACTAGCCTTAATTGTATTCCTACCAAACCCACAGGTTATTATAAATGGGGTAAAAAGATCTGCAAAATGTGTCCCCAGAAACTACACAATTCAAAATAAGTTATATATAACACCAATGGCACTAAACGGATTCATCAATTGTAATACCAATTTTGTAATATACAGTACATGCTTAGTCCTCGTTCCTACTGCTCGCGGCTGCGCACACTACGGTGCGTGGCGCGAACAAGATACGGCCCTCGATGGGGCTGGCTTCAGTCACTGCCTGCGCGCGTCTGCAGAAAGAAATTTGTCTTTTGGCGCGGCGGCCGAGCACAGTCTACGTCACGGCTGTGGTTCAGCCAATGAGGGCGAACCAGCCACCTGACATCATGGCCGTGCCCCCACCAAAAAATCTTGTCTTTGCTCCCCCTGCTCTTCTCTAGACGCGCGTCCCATTGCTACCCTAGGACCACAGATCACTGCTTAAACTGGTGCACACGCCGCCAGGCGCAATGATGCACGCGTGCATGCAGTGACTGGGGCTGTAGCCTAGTTGTCCATGTGGACTACAATACATAGATAGAACAACTAGACCATTAAGAACTCGATACAGTATATGGAGCACAAGAGAACAATATCAATGGTCTAACAACACATGGTGTGTCTAGACACTTTCTCACTTCCATAATAAAGATTCAACAAAAATTAAGATAGTGGCTTTGGAACTTGCCTCCTCTGACATCCTAGGTGGGAAAAAGATTTTCTACACTATGTAGCCAAGAATAAAGATGGATCTTCAATATGGGAACATTATACTCAGATGGTTTACATGAAGGTCTAGATGTTAGCACTTTTTTTTATAAATATAATATTAGATATAAACCATCAAAATAGATACTTGTTTTAACATCAGCTGATGCTGTATACCCCCAGATTCCTCCAAGATATATGTCTTTTTATGTGCAACTTATACACACTCCTAATAAATTGTGCTCTATTAACAATGAATATATAATCTGTAGAATATTGGTCCACATCTCGATATATTAATGTATGAATATGCTAGGAGATAATGGGGGAAAAGCAGGGTTGGAGACCTGTCTGAGACGTGAATGTGCTCACAAGTGATATTTTTATTCGTCATTAATAGCAAAATTGTACTGCCAAAAAGTTCTAGTGTCTCTTTTAAAAGGGTTTAAAAAGTTATAGCTTCATAAAAAAAATAAAAAAAACCTGCAGTGCTATTAACAAATATATATAGTACTTTGATAAAGGATATAGTCTTTTTTTCATCGTGGATTCCACCCACTTCCAAAACTTGAGACTCCTGTGTCTACAGACCTTTCAAGTGCCTCAGATTGTCTATGAAATCACACGGACTTGGGGACTTGGGACTGATATTTAGCAACGATTTCATAGACTTCAGTAGGATCTCACTTGTTGGCATCATTACTCTTCCATTAAAATGTCCAGTGCCACAGATGTCAGTGATGTACAGTAGGTAAATCTCTGAATACATGACCTTTACAGTTGTACTGTGCCATTTGTAGATTGTGCCCTCTTTCCATTTTGAAACCTGTGCACAGGTCTTGCTAGAGCTCTGGGTTAAAGCCATTGCAGAAAGAGGGTCGTCTATAACAGGGGTGCACAAAGTTTTTTCCATGCGCCCCCTGTCTGCTCTCCTCCTCTGCTTGCCCCCCCCCCCCCGCCTCTCGGCTCCTGCATCAAATGAGGACACGGGTCATATGACGTCACATTGCCATGGCAACATGATCACACGTGACCCAGGTGACGCGTCGCCGAAGACCAGGTTGGAGAAGTTACGGAGGCCTTGCGCGGTCCCCCGGCATTTAATTTAAATGAAGGAGAAACAGGTGCGCAAACCACATCAGGACATGGAAAGAAAGTGAAAACACAAAATAGTGCAATATTGTCAACCCCAACAGATGATTTCAGTGTTGAAAGTTCTATAAAATTTGCACTCACGTGTTTAACGTGAAATGAAAGCGTTGTGGTTATTAGAAGTTACCAACTTATGTCTCCAGATAGGTACTCCAGATCCATATAGAGGGGGGGGAATCCATATACAAAAAAGGGAAAGCAAAAATAGTATAGTAGTGTTTTTAATGTTAAAAACACAAAGTATTCCACTTACATAAGTGCCTTTGTTTGTGAGCATTCAGACCACCCTGGGTCATAGGGTCAGACAAGGTATTCACAGCAACAGCATCTGCTCCACGGCCGTCACAGCAGGTACTGGGCTGATTAAAGTTGTCCTCCACTCTGGATGTCACCAACAAGGGCTTCTTAGTAATCACTGATTCACCCAACGCGCGTTTCCACTGCAAAGTCTTCCTCAGGGGCTTATCAGGGATTACTAAGAAGGGGATGAGCCCCAGAGGAACACTGAAATCATCTGTTGGGGTTGACAATATTGCACTATTTTGTGTTTTCACTTTCTTTCCATGTCCTGATGTGATTTGCGCACCTGTTTCTCCTTCGTTTGCTGATTGAATCTGGTTTGAATTCTCCGTCGGGAGCTGTACTCATTAAGGATAGTATACCATTTGTGTTATTTGATTTATTAGTAATATTATTTGCGCTTGTTTTTCTTTTCACTATTATTTAATTTAAATGCCTTGGGGGAGAGCGCAGGACCTCTGTAACCGCCACATGCCCCCTTGAAAAACGCACCCCCCCCCCAGTTTGCACACCCCTGGTCTACAAGACCCTTTTTGCTTGTGTCACTGGAAGTGAAACAATCTGTGAGTTGCGAGACCCTGGTTTATTCAGATATCCCTGAACCAGGAGCACCGGTATCAGCAAGTATTTTGATTGTTTTTTATGGTGTGCAGCTTTTCTTGTGATATTATTGTGAAAAGGCCAGGACATTGCATTGCCACCAACCCAACCTCTTGCTTGCACATTCAGAGGGCATTTAATCTTCAACCACCACGGTACTTGGTACTGTACCTTAGCTTGACATAATGATAACAAATAGATGAATAGAAATGAGCGATTAAGACAAGGGCATTGACTATATATAAAGGTTTCTCTTTTGCTAATCAACGTGCAGAACAACTGGTGCACCCTCTTCTGTGTATGGTACAGTAAGTGCTGCATGCAAATGTAACTATGTTCTAAATATACTGTAGAATGATAATATATGGGTGGACATGTAGAACACACCCTAGTAGGGGTACTAAAAACATCCAGTCGGTTGCGGGAATACAATTTTAGTTACACATGCGATACACACCCATGTTTACCTATAACCATGTGTTGTGGAGGGAAAAAAAATGAATTAGAGCATTATTTTTAGAACTTCTTAAAGCAGAAGTGCATGTTTGCTCGAACATGTTGGTGATGCCTCCAACATTGAGAAGTAAATGCCTTACCATTAACATACCTGTAGGAGACATGTGCAAAGGCATAACCCAGGAGACATATTTGGGGGAAATTAACCGTAGCTTTAAACAATACAGTTTAAGTAAGCAACCCAATAAACAGCCTATGCCTTTGTAAGGGCTTACTCACTCTCCCAGTCCCTATGTGCATAGCTGGGATGATAGGGGTCTTGCCAACCTATGACCCCAAAGTCCAATGAGGTACCTGTGAGCAGGTTGCTCTTTATCTCAGTCTCTGGGTTGTGTCCGTTGGGGGGAGGGGGGCACCCTCTGGCGGTTTCCAGGGTACGCCCTGGATGTAGAGGGTCTTGTTTCTGGGAATCTTGCTGGCAGCACAGTCCTTGTATGCTCAAGACAACTGTTTCTTTGAGTTTTTCTGGCAACACAGTCCCTCTGTGCTCAAGAGATCCCCTGCAGTTCAAGCAGGAGGCTTTTCTACTTGTCTGATGAGCCAGGTGGAGACTGGTTAATACTCTATAGCTGCAATTGACAAGCTCCCTGCTGGATTCCTCAGACCAATACAGGCTTTCTATTGAAGCCTTTTTAGACAGGGGTTAAGGCCCTGTCACAATACCATTACAATGCATCGATATACACTTCTAGTTTCACAGATTGCTTTGTCTTTGTGAAATTAGATTTGAAAGTAGCAAGAGTAAATAGAGATTTGACACACCAGCAATGTGCTGTTTTCTTGCAATATACTTGTTATTGATTGTCAAAAGGTCATTTCTACAGTACCTTCCATTTTTTCGATTTAGCTACATTAGGTACTTCTGGGACTTAAAAAACTGCATGTCAATTATGAAACCATACGTGTTTAAAAACGAGTACTTAATTATTTAAAAAGCATTAAAGAATTAAATTAACACAACAGATAAATGAAGAGAAATAAGAGAAAATAAACGGCTATAAGGAGCGTACAGACTATTTTGCATGTTGTCAAGAGCAATACCCCCATATTTCAACTTTTCTGTCTCATATCACCTGGTGGGGGGGTGGGGGGGCACACAGCAGTTGCACAATCCCCCGACCTCTTGTGACTCCGCTGGGCTCGGGATATACAGTATATACCCTCTGTTTTCTGTGTCTGGTAAAAAAAAAAGAAATAAAGAAAAAAGCAATATGTGCAACTTCACCAATGTAAAGTCATTGAAGGTTGAGGTTGCAGCTTTCTATTGGCTGCCAGAGAAAGGCTGACCGCAGCAACACTATAGATTTGCCCTGGACAATTATTCATGTCCAGGGCATATACTGACATATCCCATGAATAAGGGGATCTCTGGAGGTCAGAGTACTGCAGCTCAACTCGTCTCACTTAATGTAAAAAGATACATTTTCCAGCAGTGCTGTTGGCTGCTTGAATGGCTTATCATGAGCGTTATATAGTTATTGTTCATATAGTTCAAAACCTCGCACGTTCTTTTCCTCCCAGTTCTGCAGTGAGTACAAAATAAAGTTGGAAAATCGAGGCTACTATACACCATGTAATTAGATTCATGGCCACAAAAAACATTAATCAATTTAAGAAAGGCTAAACTTGATACACATATGTCTTTTTTCAACTTAATCTATTATGTTATCATGTAATATTTTTCAACATATGAATAAAATGCTTGAAACCTTTTATTTGGGAATAAATGTCTTTTTTCACATATTTGTGTTCTGGACATGTAAGGTATTTGAATAATACAATAGGAAACAAATTATTTAAAAGAGGAAACTTATGAGGTCTTTAAATTGCATGTACAGTATAAACCACATCTATGAAGAGTTATCACGTTGGTCCATTAAAATGTATTTTACATGCAATATAATATTGTTTTTTTCCAGTACCAAAGCAACTACAGCAACTCTACCCTGGGGAATATACAGAAATAGAAAGAAAGGGTTTGCTAATTAGTTTTTCATCTAGAACTGGGGCTTCAAAAGCACAATCCCCGTTTGTTAATGATCTTATTCCATAAAACCTTGCATTGTCTGTACAGCGGGCCTTGCCTGATATATATTGTTTAAGATGCTGGACCCCACAAATGTGTTTGTAATTTATTTGGGTCTGCTGCTATTCCATTCTTAGGAAAGAATGATTTTGCTATTTAATGAGCCCGACAAGAAGATAGCTTCACAGAATATAGAATAAGGACCTTTTTATCAAGGCAATTTGGCTAATGAATAAGCATTACCAGAGACAATTTCACTCTGTGTCTTTTAGGCCTCGTCCAGGATAGAAGCGAGCACGCTGGCGCTCCAGCACCGTGACGTGAGGCACGCATGCTGATCGGGCCATTCCTGGACAGCTACCTGCGCGCGTAGGGGGCGTGCACGTGATGTCACGTGAGCGTTCGCCCTCATTGGCTGAATCGCGCATGTGACCAGGGCAAGCGAGACAAATACAAAAATATTTGTCTAGCCAAGTATCGCGCCTCTGCACGCTCACCTGCACATGCACGCGTGCGCGCAGCTTGGGCACAACAATTTACTTTAATTGTTTTGAGCGCGCGAGCAAGCTCTCAGCTTGGACGCGGCCTTAGGAGGTTTATTAAATTGTGAGTGTTGATCGGGAACTATCGCAAAGAATCTCCCATTTATTTCTGTAATCCTCCTTGCCCGGCTCTAAAGGAGTTTACATTGAGTTGAGCTGTATACATGGCATTGCTCAGTCTCTCATACCTGTTCAGGGTGCAGGGTCGGTGCAGGCTGGGCGTGGATCTGCAGATAGAATAATGATGGGTGCCAGGAACTTTTACACTACAACAAGAGGTTTTTATAATATGCATTTATAAGGCTCGCCATACAAAAGACAGACTTCACTTCGAAAATGGTGGCAAACAATATGGTTACTCTGTGCTTTTTCCCGTTCCTGCTCTCACTCGTACCTGGGGAGGTACTTATCTTGTTTCCCTTAGTATTGGTTAGATTTGCCATCTCCTGCATAGCCTTAATAATGCCCTATATCAGGCGGGCCCATGTTAAGGATACACACTGCTCTCTCTGTATTGTATTGTATGTCTTTATTTATATAGCGCCATTAATGTACATAGCGCTTCACAGTAGTAATACATGTGGTAATCGAATAAATAACAGACAATATATAAACAACAAGTCATGGGAATAAGTGCTTCAGACATAAAAGTAATATTAAGGAAGAGGAGTCCCTGCTCCGAGGAGCTTGCAGTCTAATTGGTAGGTAGGGAGAACGTACAGAGACAGTAGCAGGGAGTTCTGGTAAGTTCGTCTGCAGGGGGCCAAGCTTTATGTATAATGTGTTCAGAATATCCACAGTGCTATTCATATGCTTCTTTAAGCAAGTGTGTCTTAAGGTGGGTCTTAAAGGTGGATAGAGAGGGTGCTAGTCGGGTACTGAGGGGAAGGGCATTCCAGAGGTGTGGGGCAGTCAGTGAAAAAGGTTTAAGGCGGGAGAGGGCTTTAGATACAAAGGGGGTAGAAAGAAGACATCCTTGAGAAGAACGCAAGAGTCTGGATGGTGCATAACGAGAAATTAGGGTTGAGATGTAAGGAGGGGAAGAAGATTGTAAAGCTTTAAAAGTGAGGAGAAGAATGGAGTGTGAGATGCGGGATTTGATTGGAAGCCAGGAGAGGGATTTCATGAGGGGAGATGCTGAGACAGATCTAGGAAAGAGTAGAGTGATTCTGGCAACAGCGTTTAGGATACATTGTAGGGGAGACAGGTGAGAGGCAGGAAGGCCGGACAGCAGGAGGTTACAGTAATCAAGACCGGAGAGAATGAGTTCCTGAGTCAGAGTTTTAGCAGTCGAGCAAAGGAGGAAAGGGCGTATCTTTGTTATATTGCGGAGGAAAAAGCGACAGGTTTTAGAAATGTTTTGAATGTGAGGGGCGAATGTGAGAGAGGAGTCTAGTGTGACCCCTATGCAGCGTGCTTGGGCTACTGGGTGAATGATCGTAGTTCCAACAGTAATGGATCAGTATCCCCTTACTGTGTACGGCATACCTAGGAGAGAAGGGAAGCAGGCACACAGTCTTATGCAAACAAATTTATTGTGCCAGAAGATCCAACGTCACGGCAGTATACGGCTGCCTTTTTCAAGGAGAGGGCTACAGGACATGAACACTGATACAGATATTTCTACCTTTTGAGTACTCACCCCACCACGCTTGAGGCAGCCATTCTCCTAGACACCGACGCCCACGTGATGACTTCAGTGCAACCGTGTGACGTGACGACGTCGGACGTTGCAGAGGACGTCTGGGACATCTGGACCTTCCTGGACCCAGCGCACCGGCAGATAAGTACCCCCCTCAGCACCATATTATTGAGTGTGTGTACTCCTCTCCATTACCACGGCATACCTAGTCCATATATCTTGGATCAGAGTTTACTAAGGACCGGTGGTGCCAATCCGATTATGCTCTGGAGCACATGCTCAATCCTCTTGCCGCATGAGCACAAGCCATTACTTCAGCCATTACTATGGGCGCTAACTATGTAGGGTGCATTTCTTAACTGAAAAAAATAAATGGTGACAGGACATCCTTAATACACATAACTATACACTTAAACCTAAATACATGACTCATGGTGAGGCCCTCTACCTGAACTCCGAGGAACCTGCTTCTAGAGCATTGGGTGGAGCTATATATACCCTTCAATCTCCATATGGTCACACCACTGGTAACAAGACATCCTACATCACATGGTGGGGAGGAACAATACCAGAGTGATCCCACCGCGTAAACTCAGGGACAGATTACCCATTAGGCACAGTAGGCATGTGCATAGGGGCCCCCAAGATTAGGGGGAGCACCCACAGGGCCCCTAACCTTGGGGCCCTAAAAGAGTGTAGGGGAGAGAGCAGGCTGACATGTTGCTCTCACTTCCTGGCAACTCCTTATCTGGGAGGCAGCATAGAGTGGTGAGAGAGTGGGAGCAGAAATGCAGTATATCCTGTAACAATCCCTCCTCTCTAAATCTTAAACCCTTCACTCGCCCTCCCCGTGGGACGTAACCCCTCCCTGCCTGCCACTGTTAACTCCCTCTCTGCCTGTCACTGTTAACCCCCCTCTCTGTCTGCTACTTTTAAACCCACCCAGCCTGCCAATGTTAACCCCGTCTGCCACTGTTAACCCCCTGCCTGACTGTTACACCCCGCCCCCCAAGTTCCTCTCCTTTCTCCATAACTCCTCTGGCCCTACCTCAACCCCTTTCTCCTTCTACCTTTTATTAACCCTATCACTACCAAAAAGGCAGCAGGGCATTGCAGGGAGATGCAAACTCCTCCTGTACCAAAAGGATTAATCCCTTCATTCCCAAACCCTTTCCATTTCTGCACTTCTCCTTTTCTCACCTTCACTGCTTCAACCCCCATCATCCATATACCCTTTATCCCATCACTCACCCTTAGATATTTCCTTCCATTTAAAAACACATTTAATTTATAACATGTTAAAAATTCATAACACATTTGATATATTTTTAACATTTTATAAATGAAATGTGTTTTTAATTGGAGGGAGTATCTCAGGGCGAGAGTGATGGGATTAGGAGTGTATGGGTGAGGGGAAGGGGCGAGGGGAAGTCCCCAAACGGAAAGGTTTTGGGAATGAAGGGCCCTTAACTCTAGTAAATCTAAAGAAAATGTATTACCTCCGAATCATTTACAAAATTCACTTTTAAGGCTATACATTCTTCTTACTGGTTATCCACTCAAGATACAGGACTTTACCCACTCCATACTGCTGGAGAAATATTCCAGAGTTTGAATTATTACAATTATTGATTCAAGACTGTAGATATACCAATTTCATTGGAGCACTCACTTTGCTATGTATATATATATATATATATATATATATATATAATATATAATATATATATATTTATATATATATATATATATATACACATTCTTCTGCCCCTCCTTACATCTCAGTCAGATTATCTCGCTATACACCTGCCCAACTCTTGCGTTCTGCTCAAGGATATCTTCTCTCTACCCCTTTTGTATCTAAAGCCCTCTCCCACATAAAATCTTTCTCACTCACTGCCCCGCACCTCTGGAATGTCCTTTCCTCAATATCCAACTAGCACCCGCTCTCTGCACCTTTAAGGCCTATGCAAAAACACACCTCTTTAACAAAGCACATGGGTTGCTCCGCTAGCTGATATTATACATGTCGGATGCACTGACCTTGACACCTTGTAGGCGCACTTACCATAACACCCTCCTACTGTCTCTGTAAGTTCTCCCTAATTACCACTTAGATTGTAAGCTCTTTGGGGCAGGGATTTCCTTTCCTATTGTTACTGTCATGTCTGACGCGCTTATTCCCATTATGTGGTATATTATTTTGTCATGTGTATTACTGCTGTGAAGCACGATGTACTTGTAACGGTGTCCCCCCCCCCCAATCTCACATTGGCCCCTTACGTGAGGAAACTGCCCTATGTTACATATACTGTAGTGTGGTGCACCTGCTGGCTTACAGAACTCCTGAGTCTTCCGCAGTGATATAGGGAAATACATCAGGACTGGCTCATGAGGTAATGCTGAGAACTACTCACTTCTGGTACAGCGCCTCCATCTGTCCCAGGTCCCCACGACAGCAGGGAGGAGTCTCTGGAAGAGAACCTCTGGATGCAGCTTCTCCCTGAATGACTCCACTCTCAGGCAAGAAGGTTCTTTCATGTTGGACATTCTTTATTGTCATCTTTAGTGGCAGACTCTAGCCGCACATCATAAAGGTTGCCCACCTCAAGGAAGTCCCTGGACACCACTCCTAGTCAGGGCCTAGAAGCTGTCCTTGCTCTTCCCTTACTCTCTAATAGAGTAAGAGGAATAATCTGCCCACCTCTCCCCTAAGGGAGGGCCACAATCCTTGCCAGAGCCCTGGCACTGTGTTGGGTCAGACAGTCTCATTCAAGTGGGATGAGACACTCACACACCCTAAACTCAGGCAGTGTTGCATACTATATAGCTCCAGTAGGCACCACCCCTGTGTCACTGTAATTGGACACAGAGCATGATGTCACTTCCTTCACTACACAATACACATCACAGGGGATGAGGGCAACCCTCATGATTACTCCTGGCAAACCTGCCCTTTTAACAGGGATTATTGCACAGGAGGAGAGAGGCATGTAACCCCAAAATTACACAGGGCTACAATCTCCCTCTGGTGGATCCAATGGTCCCCACTTGGTCCTAAATTTGTGGGGCCTTCCTTCAAACAGGCAACTGCAAAACATACAGGAAACAACAATATCATCAATACAAAAATACATTGGCACACACCATACATAATTCAACATAATGCCTAATCACCATAACCGCATTACTATATTCAGAACCATCACTACTATAAAGGGGATGAGACCGCTCGTCCAATAATACAATCAAATTCTAAATAAAGTGAGCAGGTGCTCAGAAGGGATAAAGTAGTCAATGTGTAACAGTGTTTATCCAAGAGGGATCAAAAAAGTATCCCCATAGCACCCGGCACTCAATGCTGGATAATTTATTCTGGACGACAATATTCCAATAGGGAAGATTACCTATGTTTAACAAATGTATAGGGAATTAATGACCCTTGTACCAATAAGTCCCAAGAAAATAATAAAGTTTTATTAGTCTAAATACTTGTTAAAAGCACACATATATATCATTCAAAACTGTTAAAAAAAAACCCATTCAGAGGTGGCTGTTGAAATAAATAGCACTACAGTGAGCTATCTATCATAGATAGGAGATCAAAATGATTCTCATACATGTTTAGCAGTGAATCATGCCATTGGGTGTATCATAGAGAGTTAGTTAGTAACACCTTATATATATATAGCATAAATGCATCAAAAATCTTGTCCCTCTATGCGCTGATCCTATAGGTGTGTTGGATCTGCTCTGTGAGCATATCATATACACTCGGTGTTAGAGGTCTAGCAGTGTTATCACCTATTAATACAGCATAAATGGCTTGAATAAATTCAGGGAGCGCATGTGGGTGGTGTAACAATTAGTTGGTAGTGACACCTTATATCAATTGATTTAGGCTTGTAAACCTGACATATACAGCACAAATGCATCCGAAGTCTTGTCCCTCTACACGCTGACCCTATATGTGTGCTGGGTCTGCTCTGTGAGCATATGGTATACACTCGGTGTTTGAGGTCTAGCAGTGTTTTGACTACTAATGCAGCATATATGGTTTAAATACATTCGGGAAGCGCATGTTGGTGTCCAGATGCTAAATTCAACCCCACAAAAGCTCCGTCACCACGGCGGGTCACACACTGAGTCTGTATCAGGACTCGTTGCGGTATACAAGCCTGTCTTATAAGGGTTGAATTTAGCATCTGGACACCAACATGCGCTTCCCGAATGTATTTAAACCATATATGCTGCATTAGTAGTCATAACACTGCTAGACCTCTAACACCGAGTGTATACCATATGCTCACAGAGCAGACCCAGCACACATATAGGGTCAGCGTGTAGAGGGACAAGACTTCGGATGCATTTGTGCTGTATATGTCAGGTTTACAAGCCTAAATCAATTGATATAAGGTGTCACTACCAACTAATTGTTACACCACCCACATGCGCTCCCTGAATTTATTCAAGCCATTTATGCTGTATTAATAGGTGATAACACTGCTAGACCTCTAACACCGAGTGTATATGATATGCTCACAGAGCAGATCCAACACACCTATAGGATCAGCGCATAGAGGGACAAGATTTTGGATGCATTTATGCTATATATGTTATATTTACTAGCCTAAATCAATTGATATAAGGTGTTACTAACTAACTCTCTATGATACACCCAATGGCATGATTCACTGCTAAACATGTATGAGAATCATTTTGATCTCCTATCTATGATAGATAGCTCACTGTAGTGCTATTTATTTCAACAGCCACCTCTGAATGTTTTTTTTTAACAGTTTTGAATGATGTATATATGTGTGCTTTTAACAAGTATTTAGACTAATAAAACTTTATTCTTTTCTTGGGACTTATTGGTACAAGGGTCATTAATTCCCTATACATTTGTTAAACATAGGTAATCTTCCCTATTGGAATATTGTCGTCCAGAATAAATTATCCAGCATTGAGTGCCGGGTGCTATGGGGATACTTTTTTGATCCCCCTTGGATAAACACTGTTACATATATTCAGAACCATCATATTACTACTAAGATTACTCCCTAGGAGAATCCAAACTTCAATAGTAATGTCTGGGGTCAGGCTTCTTTACCTCTCGCCCGTTGTGATCAATAATTGTAATACTGTATGATCTAGACGGCCCATTTTCTGGTCTATACTCCATTTTATGCATGTAAATGTTGTGCCCAA
Organism: Ascaphus truei; assembly: GCF_040206685.1. NCBI lineage: Eukaryota > Metazoa > Chordata > Amphibia > Anura > Ascaphidae > Ascaphus > Ascaphus truei. The sequence goes on along the minus strand of NC_134483.1, from coordinate 118,871,385 downwards.
CACTCCAAACCCTCATCAGATAACATATCCTAGCATCTGTTCGGTGTTCAGAGTAACTAGACTTTGACTTGAGGTAGTCCTCCACTGCTTCCCTTAGCCGGGTACCCCAATTGTCCTCTATCTCCTGCATTAGAGGCTCGGGAACATAAGAATACTCCAATCCATGAGATTGCTTATATCTCGCTACTATGGCCCTCTCAGACCTGCTTATCCTCACTAGCTTCTTATTCCCCGCTTTGCCTGGCAGGACCCAAGACAGTGGTTCTTCAGGGGCAATGAGATCATATAGTATAGAGGACCCCTTTGGGATGACTATTCCTTCTGTATTTCATCCCACCTCCTCACTAACTCCTCATGGCTTTCCTCAGCCGAGTATTCACCCACATCCCACCAGTGATCAACTACATCTCCTCGCATTAAGATGAACCTGGTGCGGTCCAACCACTCAGAATACCCCTCATACAACGGAGCCCACCACTTGGTGCTATGCTCCGAAGACTGCTTCTTTACTGCTAACGCAGTCTCAGACTCCTCAGTCTCTCCACCAGAAGAGACACCAGATGTAGTATTTGAACGGGTGGCAGTCCCATAACGTTTTGGCCGTCCCCTTACAATATGGGTATAATTAGTGGGATTCATTTTCGGGGGTGTCACAGCAGGTATTACTTCCCTCCCCGACCCCTCATCAGATGTAAAACAGTCCCCCCAGTCCATGGCCGACCAGGCCGTTCCTCCGACGTGTCCTGTGACGCCCCAGACCACCCTTGGCTCGATCGGGAGCCCGAGGGAGATGTGACAGGGGCTGGGATAGGGGCAGTGGCCTTGGGCAAAGGGGAAGTGTTCTTACATTGCGGTATCATAATTAACAGCTTGGCTATGCTGCGACCCGTTGTGACGTTGGGCAGAGCAGGCTCACCATTCTTCTTTTTGCCTGATTCTTCACCGCTTGCCGATACCTGTCCATTTCTTCCTGGGACAGACTGGTACTGATCAGCTGCGATGACGGATGCTTCCGGTCGGCTCCGCTGTGGCTACCGGAAGTGACGTCATCATTCTCTCATGAGTGCGCGCCATCTTGGGTGGGGTCCCCCACCTGAACTTCCTCTTCCATCTCGACGTCCAGTGCCGGATATTCGATGTCGCCCCTCAGCTCCACTTGGGCCTTGTTCGGGCCTTTCTCTTCGGCCGCCTCCATCGGAGCCTGTGGGAGGTAAGAGGGTATCTCACCACTCCGCTGGCTTGCGATGGGATCCTCTTCTTCCAACACGCTGGGAGTCGCCACGGCCGTGGGACTCTTCCGCTGCTCCGGTCGCACCAGCGCGTGCTGTCGGGGAATTTCTATACTCAACTCCTCGAGATCACTGGTAAGTATCTTTTCCTTCTTTTCAGCACCGCTGTAGTGGCCCGCCGGTAGGCGCATCACCACCGATGCACGGCTTCCGTTCTCATCGTCCGACGAGGCGGATGCCGAGGATGGTAAGAGTACCTTTGCAGGGGACCGACAGCGAGGTTCCAGGCTCTCGCTGCGGTTGCAGGCCTCAGCGCCATCCTTCTTGGGCACCATCATTAATAGCGATCCCCATTCTCCGGGATCAACTTCCTCTTTCTTGAATTTTGGCAAGGCCCCAGCCGTCAGCATGGCTGTAACTCCTCCCGCCTCCGCATGCCCAGGCACGAACGGCTCCACGGCCCACAAGTAATGGATGCCGCATTGAGGGCATTTCGCCATGGTGCTGGCTTCTCCGCCCGGTAGCCTACACTGCATACATAGGCACCGCAGAATGTCTCTATCATCCGTCTTCACTACCAGTAAGACTCCTGGAAGTTGGTAAGGGTGTATGTCAAAGTCCGCCATGGCACAATTAGTAGTTGCACTGGTTAAGGGAGACACACGGCACAGCAGTCTCTCTTGCTTACCAGCTCTTCGCAACTGAGGGACAGGAAGAGCACATCCGGCTCCTCCCTCAGTCAGTTCAGTCTTCCATTGGCAGATGCAGGGACCCCTCCCTCTGGTGGAGATTAGAGGAGGGTCCCACAGCTTCACGTCATGACCCAGAATCGGCTCTGAGCCTGTCCCATCCCAGGAGGGCGCGGCCACGGCTTTCACGCCACTTCCCCTATCAGGGTGGGGTTCTCTTTTTCGCACCACTCCCAGCCAGGTTCCTGCAAAATCATTTTCTGCACACAGCCCACGCGGTCTCCCAGGGAAGCGGGAGCCGTCATTTTGGATCGCTCTGCAATCCCGACTAACAGCAGTTGTGACTTGAGTAGTAATCACCGCCTGGCAATCAGATACTCCATCAGCCTTCTCACACATAATTGCAATGTCCTCACAGCTATCCTCCTGGGTTGCACCCCGGGAATTCAGGCAGGACAATAAAGGTGCGGCCACAGCTTTCGCACAGCTCCACAGCCTACTTATAGGCGTCTCTGCACACGGTTCCTCCGCTTTCCAAACAGCACGTGCGCTTCCCATCTCTGGCGCGAACCTCCATTTCGGACTCTCCGCACCACACGGGACCTCATCACTTATAGTCGCCATCTTTGTAAGGATGTAAGGTACACACACACCATTGAGTCTAGATTGTTGTCAGAGTTTAATTTAATAGTGTGTGTGTACCTTACATCCTTTACATATTTCTTATATCTAGCTATTACTATACAATAACTGTTTTTTGTATTGATGTGATTTTTTTGATTTCTGTTTCAGATGTATATAGATGTATATATGTATAAGCAGTCATAGAACCATATGAACTTATGAACACCCCGTGTTAATTGCCATGTTAGGCTGCACTCATGGTGGCGGTACGTGCGCACTCCCCCAGCCCCAGCGATGTGTGCACTAGGCTGCAGGAGTTTGGGGAGGCAATCGGGGGCATGGTGAACACGTCACCTATGTGTCACGAAGCTGTTTTGCCCTCATTGGCGGGACCAACTCACGTGACGCTAACGTCACCGGACTGAAGCCTGGAATCACAAATGTAATTCTCTGGCCAAAATGTAGCAGCGTCGACGCGCTACAGCGCCGCGGTCACTTGAGAAACTACAATGGGAAATCAGGTAGGAGTCCCAGAAGTGCACACTCACGTAGTGATGCCACCATCATGAGCGCGGCCTAAGAGTGAACACCTGTAGGCAGGGCCGCCAACAGAAATCGTGGGGCCCAGGACAAACATTTTAAGCAGGAATCCCCCCCCCCCACACCCCGTGTCGCGGTACTGCGAGCCGCCCCCCCATTTCACAACTCACGAGCCCCCTCTCTTTCCCCCACCCCTCTACCCATGTATTTCTCTCCCTTCCGTCTCACCCTCTCTCACTCTCCTGCCTTGCATGTATTTCTACCCCCTATGTCTCACTCTTACTCCGGCTTTTCCTCACTCACCCCCTCTCTCCTCTCCCCTCTGTCAATTACCCGACGCTCACTCATTCCCTCCCCCTCACACAATTCCCCCCACAAGATATATACCAAAAAACTTCCCACCCCCCAAATACATACAAAAAAATCCAGACCCCCCCAAATATACACAACCTCCCCCACACACCCAAATGCATAAAAAAACACCTACCCAATACATATAATAACCCCCCCATACATACATATACATATACAGTCATGTGAAAAAGAAAGTACACCCGCTTTCAATTCCATGGTTTTACATATCAGGACATAATAACAATCATCTGTTCCTTAGCAGGTCTTAAAATTAGGTAAATACAACCTCAGATGAACAACAACACATTACATATTACACTGTGTCATGATTTATTTAACACAAACAAAGCCAAAATAGAGAAGCTATGTGTGAAAAACTAAGTACACCCTTACTGCTTCCATAGGAATTAAGATGCTAAGTAGCAGACAGGTGCTGCTAATCAAATGCCCTTGATTAATTGATCATCAGCAAGTGTGACCACCTCTATAAAAGCCACAGTTTTAGCAGTTTGCTGGTCTGGAGCATTCAGGTGTGTGTTAACACAATGCCAAGGAGGAAAGACATCAGCAATGATCTTAGAGAAGCAATTGTTGCTGCCCATCAATCTGGGAAGGGTTATAAGGCCATTTCCAAACAATTTAAAGTCCATCTGTAACAGGGGAGTAATCCCTGTTCAAGTAATGTGCCTTTAATCTAGCAGTGTGGTGGTTAACTGCTGGTAGTCAATTAATAAACACCACCTGCCTGATCTAGTTTGCTTACAAAAGCCTGTCTGTTGAGACAGGAAGTGACTCCTTAGCTCTGACTGAGAGCTGACCTTTGGAGAGACAGAGGAGTGTTCTTGAGACTCCCAGGAGAGACTGACCAAGAGAACACACATCTCTGGAGCTGAACGGTCTTGAGCTCTGCCCAGCATAGCTGATTGCAAGACACCAAATACACTGGCGACACACTTTATTCGAGCTCGGCTAGTCCCACGAATTCGGGTATACCCGGGTGTATTGAGGTTTGTGACTGTTTTCTGCCCGAGTGCATTGAGGTATTTTCCAGGCAGGGATTGAAGCATTTTATTCCCACTGGCTGCAATACTGCACAGTATATATATATATACTGCATTACAATTCATGAATTTATGCCATCTGGTAGACACGCGAAGCATTGCAGCCTATTAAATCCTAATCATTATCATTTAACAGATCAGCCGCCCGTCAGCCAGGCATGAACCCAGGCTGGGAAGGCAAACGCAACGGGGCTTGTCAGAGGTGAGGAGCGGCGCATTCCAGGTATCTGCCAGGCACATACTGGGTATTTGCTCGAATAAAGTGTGTCGGTGCAGTAAGACTTCTAAACCTGGATGCTGATATTTTCTGTGCACGCACGGGTGCGGTTCCAGGAGAGCAGAGAAGCTTACTCTACAGCAAGAAACAGATAATACTTTCATTATTAAGAGACTGCTTATATCTGCTTATTTCATGCTATATTTTTGGGGCTGCGAGACATGCTTGACTTAGGGAGTTGTGAATTAATTGCATGGTATTTTCACTAGAGATACTCCCAAGTGAATAGAAGCTTTGTTTCCCTCCCCCCCCCCTGTGTTTGGATGATTTCCTGATGAAAAAGAAAAGGCACAATAAAGCCTATGATAATTTCACCTTCTAAAAGCCTCCAATTGTGTACCTCTGTGAACGTCCGTCTACACCATCATTCTACAGTGAGAAAGATTATTTAAAAGTGGAAAACATTCAAGACAGTTGCCAATCTTCCCAGGAGTGGACATCCCAGCAAATTCACCCCAAGGTCAGACCGTGCAATGCTCAGAGAAATTGCAAAATACCCAAGAGTTACATCTCAGACTCTACAAGCCTCAGTTAGCATGTTAAATGTTAAAGTTCATGACAGTACAATAGAAAAAGACTGAACAAGTATGGTTTGTTTGGAAGGGTTGCCAGGAGAACGCCTCTTCTCTCTAAAACGAACATGGCAGCACGGCTTAGGTTTGAAAAGTTGCATCTGAACAAACCACAAGACTTCTGGAATAATGTCCTTTGGACAGACGAGCCCAAAGTGGAGATGTTTGGCCATAATGCACAGCGCCACGTTTGGCGAAAACCAAACACAGCATATCAGCACAAACACCTCATACCTACTGTCAAGCACGGTGGTGGAGGGGTGATGATTTGGGCTTGTTTTGCAGCCACAGGACCTGGGAACCTTGTAGTCATTGAGTCGACCATGAACACCTCTGTATACCAAAGTATTCTAGCGTCAAATGTGAGGCCATCTGTCCGACAGCTAAAGCTTGGCTGAAATTGGGTCATGCAACAGGACAATGATCCCAAGCACACCAGCAAATCTACAACAGAATGGCTGAAAAAGAAAAGAATCAAGGTGTTGCAATAGCCCAGTCAAAGTCCAGACCTCAACCCAACTGAAATGCTGTGGCTGGACCTTAAGAGAGCTGTGCATAAACAAATGCCAGCAAACCTCAATGAACTGAAGCCATGTTGTAAAGAAGAGTGGGCCAAAATTCCTCCACAACGATGTGAGAGACTGATAAAGTCATACAGAAAACGATTACTCCAAGTTATTGCTGCTAAAGGTGTTTCTACAAGCTATTGAATTATAAGGTATTCTTAGTTTTTCAAACATGGCTTCTCCATTTTGGCTTATTTTTATATGTTGTGTTGTTGTTCACCTGAGGTTGTATTTACCTAATTGTAAGACCTGCTAAGGAACAGATGATTGTTATTATGTCCTGATTTGTAAAACCATAGAATTCAAAGAGGGTGTACTTTTTTTTCACACCACTGTACACACACACACACACATACACACACACACAGACACACACACACACAGACACACACACACACACACACACACACACACACACACACACACACACACACACACACACACACACACACACACTACATATAAAAATACCCCAATACATATACAAACTCCCCCAAGCCCTCCAATACATATAAAAATACCCCCAAGCCCCCCAATACATATAAAAATTCACCCAAGCCCCCCAATAAATATAAAAATACCCCCAAGCCCCTCCAACCCCAAATGCATATAAAAAAGGCTGCCCCATACATATTAAAAAGACCCCAGCCCCCCCAATACATATTTAAAGAACCCCACCTCTCCAATACATCGTTTAAAAAACCCCACACCCCAATGCATATTAAAAAAACCAAAAAAAACCCACAATACATATATAAAAAAAAACGTACCTTGTGTCTGATCAAGCCGGATTCAGTGGATGTTGGGGCCAGCACTGCAAGTTGGGCTCAACCTCTGGCCAGGCCACCGGCGATCTCGCGGCCGGACACGACTCTCCCGTCAGCAGCAGCCTGCATGCCTCTATCCCTCTGTCCCATGCCGAGCTTCCGATAAGCCTCCCTCTCATGCCTTCGCGTGCCGGAAGCAGAGATCGCTGACGTCAGCGCACTTCTGGTGCGCTGACGTCAGAGAGGCCCGTCGGCGTGGGACAGAGGGATAGAGTCATGCAGGCTGCTGCTAAGGGAGAGCCGGGGCCTGGCCGCGAGAGGACTGGCAGACAGCCTGGCCAGAGGTTAGGCCCAACTTGCAGTGCCGGCCAGGCCCCCCCAACTCACCAGGCCCGGGATGACAACCCCGGAAGACCCCCCCTGTAGGTACATAAAACATGGGGAATACAGCATAGGGAATACCCCTGAGGAAGCCTATTGTCAAAACGCATTGGGATTGAACCTGCGAAGCCACCGTACTTTTTTTCTCTGAGTAGAGAGAGACTGAGAGGACCAGTAATGCGCGCTGTGAGCACATAGTAGAGGAACACCTTAGACGCTCCAGCCAACAGCTGATAGCTGAAGGAAGCCAGAGAAGACGCTGTAACTCTCCTTTCTGCACTCGACGAGAGATGCGACCAGGCAGTGCAAGAGCCAACAAAGCCCTGGTGTGCCCATCTTGGATAACGGAGACCGATTAAAGGAAGCTGACTGCCCACTACCTGATGAACGGACTCGCTGGAAGTGCAGAGGGACTCTATCCACAGATCAGCAACCTGCATATACATGCATAAAACTCAAGGGGAATATTTGAGTGTAAAATGTGTTGCTTTTAAATGTATTTATTAAAACAGTATTACTGTTAGCCTTTTATATTTTTGATAAAGTTTATTGATATCTTCTTAATCACACATATCAAGTGAGGTGAACGCTATAATACAAGAGAAAGATCATTCAACTATATCTCTCAAAGTGCCAAAAGGAAGAAACAAAATGTATGTATGTATGTCTCTATTTATATAGCACCAATAGTGTACTCAGCGCTTCACAAAAACAATACAGTACAGGGAATTATGACAATACAATAAGGGCAGCAAAGTTAGACAATAGAAAAGGAAATCCCTGCCACGGAGAGCTTACAATCTAAGTGGTATGTTTGGAGACTTGCAGAGACAGCAGGTAAGAGAATAAGTGCAGGAGATGGCAATGCTTGACCACCATGGTTGGTAGAAGTGACTGTGGGTGTGGGACATTAGCCATGAGTCCAGGCTATTGTGATGCTTCTTTTGCAATGTGAGTTTTCAGTATTAAATTAGTTGGGTTAATACCATTAGCAGGAAAAGAGGTGGCATGGAGGCGTGGGTGAGAGCAGTTGTGTATATGGCTGGGTCAAGGAGTAGGAGAGATATCCCCAGCATCAAGAAGGAGGAGTAGGAAGAGAGAAAGAAGGTGAATAGAGGATTTGTGGGGGTGTTTTTTATTTGGGGTGTAGAAGTTGTTTGGAAAGAGGTGTGTAAATAGTGGTGCAGTGTATGGGCACATGCATAGGTGGAGGGGAGGAGCAATGAACAAATGTGGACAGGAGGGGAGTGGGGAAGTTGGTGAGAAGAGGAAAATTCACGAAGACGTCAGAAAATAGATAATAGGGAAGGGGGACATAATGAGATGCAGAGAGAGAGGTAGGAGGAGTGAGTTCCCAGGTATTGGAGGATAATAGTACTTGCTGAAAGGGAAGGTGTATAAATCAGGCCTGGCAGGGCAGTGTAGCACTGAAGATTAAGCAGCAGATTATAAACAGTCTATAGGTGTATAAATTGTCAGAGCATTTAGAAAGTCAACTTTTCACAGTTGCAGGGTTGTTGTTATTGAAGTGCAGAGTCCAGTTCTTCATGTATTGTTCACCTCCAATTCTAACTCCAATATTAACACAACAGACACTTCATATGTGACACTTAAGATGTTACTAAGGCTGCATCCATAGTTTAGCAGTCAGCACTCCTCCACGCTCACGCCGAGGCTTGTCTGCGCAATCAGGTACGATTGTATGAACTAGCAGACGAGCCAGCGTGCACGATCGGGAGGCGGGGGGAGGCGGGGCACTGACGTCACTGGGGCAATAGTCCACAAAGCGCAGACGTCACGGCGTCGTGACATTGACGCTGCTTCGCTCTGATATGCGGTTTTCAGCCGACAGTGCTCTCAGAAACAGGTTCTGCTGTCGGCTGAAAATCCCTTTGCCTCAGCACGCCTGCGGACGCTCACGGGAGCCCCCTCTCAAGGGTTGTATGATACCCCTGAGGAAGTGAGTTGTCTTATGAAACGCGTAGGGTGGTGGTTAGTGACGTTTTTTGGAGTCCCATCAGCGTGCCATTAGCAGAAATACATTGGGGGTAATTGCTTTCCTACCGGTCGCAATTGGACTGTGAATTTCGGAGCACAGCAGTGAGAGAGCTGCACTCCTGTGTATGCGTGCGCACCCCTCTGGGCGTTTTGCAGTCGGTACACGGAGCGGCCCCACGCGGCTACAGGTCGCAGTAAGGGAATCCAGCGCAGGCAGTGTTGTCTTTACGGATTACTATAGGATTGGAGGTACATGCAGCAGCAGGACCTGCCACCATTTGGATTAACGTCTGATTTCCTGAGCTGGACCCTGAATCTGTGGAAGAAATATCCCCAATGCCCTTTGCTTTTGGGTTCTTGTAAGTAGGGTTTCAATTTTTTCCCCCACCTGGAGCCGAGCACCCAAGTCACTAATCCAGTGTATGTCATATAATTTTATCACAAAGTGTATTTTATTACATCAGTTTGTTTTTTTGATTTATCATCAGGTGTTGTGGTGTTTGAGTTAGTATAAGTATTTTGTCTCGTGCTTGTGGTTTGTCTGTTATTGTCTGACATTTCAGCAGTTTTTTTCTTTTGTATATATATATATATATATATATACACCACTATATATATTTATTTTTTATTCACGAATGTCTTACACTATGATTGGTCTCTGATTTTCTTTCCACATGTATGAGACAACGATCAAGACTCTCTAAAGAACGTCTAGTTTCAACAGGACTGGACTTTTCCACTTTGGTCAGGTCTTTTTTTCACTGAACTGTTTGTTATAAAGTACCGTTTTTTTTCTTCCTGTTAACAGTTATGTGATTTGTAATTAATTCACTTGGTTCAGGCAGCCTTTCCTATATTTTAGGCACCGTTTTGTTATTAGTGTATAGAATACTATTATTTTTTAAGCATTAGCGCTGTAACATATAATCTTCTTTCTTACGTCTTACGTATATTGTGATATAATGATTGTAATTTCCAGGTAATAGTAATGGAGCTCCCCTCAGTGTGAATTATCCAGTATGAGTGGCGTTCATAGCAACAGTCTTTACAACGCGCTACTACCTGCACAGAGCCCTACAGCAGGATCACGTGCACTGAAAAGGGATGACAGCACCACGGGAAGCACGCACTTTTATACCTGACACCACGGCACCGCCCCGCTACCATGACGTCAACTCACTTGACTGACAGTGTCCAAGAGAACGCTGGGCGTGGCCTCAGTGGAAAAGGGCGATGTTGTCACTAAGGAAAAGGGGCGGAGTCACACTCGGGAAGAACAGAGAAAAGGAGGGGGGGGCGTGTCTTTCGGTGACGTCGACGAGCCGCGTGCTAAGCTTGCGCGCGCTGTTGACTTTACAGTATACTCTCCCGAAAATCGGCTCCGCCCAGTCGAGCGCGCAGTGGTTGTGTGTAGAGTGGGCGTGTGCCTATTGAAATAGAACATGGGGGCGTGACCACAGGTTAGACACGGAAGGGGAGGGGGGGAGGATTAGCTGTCACTGTGCGCGGGTGGGTGTGCGTGCTTGGCGGGCGTGGCCTCGGAGGTGGGCGTGTCCCCCCTGAGTTTCGCGGAGTATAGGGATCGGTGAAGCTCGAGCGTTGAGCTCGCGCCGGTGTCAGTTTAGCCGCTCGGTTTCACGGAGGGTTCTGTGTGGTGGATATCAGCAGCGCGCGCGGGGGAGAGCGGTCATTGCCTGCTGCACGAGCAGCAGGTCAGCAGCACAGGGAGGAGCGCGCCGGCCGCCGAAGGCAGACCCGCTGTGTGGAAATTACATTAGGAGACGAGAAGCGTCGGAGGAAGATAACACCCCGCACATCACCCGGGACTACAGAGCCGGGCTCGTGACGGGATCCGCAGCAGACGCCGCCGCCACACTTCCCCCTGACACAGCTGCTGGGATTCGCCCCGTGTCTCCATGTTGTGCACCTCCTATATATAACTCCGCGGGGAGAGGAGTGAGCGGTCACTGGTATTTCATTCATCGGTGCAGAGCCTCTCCCGGCCGGACACAGTTACTCTTCATCTCGCTGCGGTGTGTGTGCGCCCCTCTCCTGGTCTCCCCCACGGTTGGAGGATTTAGTCGGTGTCCCTCACCCCCCTTACTCTCCCCCCAAGGAATGGCAGTGCTGGATCTGGCCCTGCAGGGTCTCGCCATCTTCGGCGTCGTCCTCTTCTTCGTCCTGTGGTTCATGCATTTCTTGTCCATCGTGTACACGTAAGTGACATGGGAAGGGGGATGGGAGGGGGGGACATCACACCTTCACCCCCTGTGTAATATCACAGCCGGCTTTCAGGACCTATCACCCCCCCATATCAGAGAGGTACATCATCCCCCACATACTTTATTAAAGAGGGGCACCTCATCTTCCCCCCCCCCCCAGTTATGAGGGGCACATAGTCTCCTCCCCCCCAGTGTTATAAAAGAGGGGCACATCATCTCCTTCCCCCCTTGTTAGAAAAGAGGGGCACCTCATTTTCTTCCCCCCCCCCAGTGTTATAAAAGAGGGGCACATCATCTCCTTCCCCCCTTGTTAGAAAAGAGGGGCACCTCATTTTCTTCCCCCCCCAGTGTTATAAAAGAGGGGCACATCTCTCCACCCCCAGTGTTAGAAAAGAGGGGCACATCATCTTCTCTCCCCCCCCAGTTATAAAAGAGGGGCACATCTCTCCACCCCCAGTGTTAGAAAAGAGGGGCACATCATCTTCTCTCCCCCCCCCAGTTATAAAAGAGGGGCACATCATCTCCTTCCCCCGTGTTATAAAAGAGGGGCACCTCATCTTCCCCCTCCCCCCCAGTTATGAGGGGCACATAATCTCCTCCCCCCCCCCCAGTGTTATAAAAGAGGGGCACATCATCTCCTTCCCCCCCTGTTATAAAAGAGGGGATCATCATCTCGCCGTGTTAGAAAAGAGGGACACCTCATCTTCTCCCCACCCCCCCAGTGTTATAAAAGAGGGGCACATCTCTCCACCCCCAGTGTTAGAAAAGGGGGGCACATCATCTCCTCCCCCCCCCCACACTTATAAAAGAGGGGCACATCATCTCCTTCCCCTCCCCATGTTATAAAAGAGGGGCACCTCATCTCCCTCCTGTTATAAAATATGGGGGCATGTTTGCCCTTTCACTGGGACGGATGGAGGTGTGTATATGTATCACACACTAACACCCCGTGCCCTTTCCCTGATATGATTTGTCACTACACAGATGCTGCTCTCCATACAATACTATTGAGTCTGGGGGGGAACCCTGATCCTTCCTACACGTGGTGATCTGAAAGTGTGATTGATTAAAAATGTATCGTTTATTTGTAAAGCGCCATACAGAGTAACATCAATTACATAAACAGAATGACATAAATAAAGATGTGTATCTATATCTCTCTCTAGATATATATCCAATTAATTTTGTACACAGATGCACACTAGATGAGGCATATAGATATGCACACCTCATCTAGTGTACATCTGTGTATACAATTAATTGGATACAGATATACACACAAACTGCAGAGCAGGAGGCTTCCCATCTTCTCTATCCTCCCTTCATGTTACAAATCATCATGTGTATTGCATAGCAGTCTGCCTGTTTTCATGCAGACACAGCAGAGAAGGTTGCTCACTTTCTCTCCAGCCTCTTCTCTATATCACAGACAGGATCTGGGGGCTTTTAAGTGAAGCGGGGGAGGTGGGATATCAAATCCAGCAAAGACTCGCTCTGACAGATGCGGGCACCATTGACACCAATGAATCTATCTCTATATATCTGTATGGCGCAGAGATATATAGAATCTGTTTGGTACCTGAGGCACAGGGAGAACAATGTGACAGGCCCAAGGTCACAATGTGCTGACACAGGGATTTCCACACAATATGATAACACACATGCAGTTCTCAGCTCCATGATCTGCAGTTAATCTGTGTGTTACTCTGCATGGATTTGTGGACTGGAGAATGGCAGAGAGGAAGAAGATGCTAATGGGGAGGGGAAGGGTATATTTTGTTGCTGTTGTGCTGGTGGTATTGACATTGGAAGTGTCCGCTGAAGCGGTCTAGAAGCAGGAAGGAGGCCTGTATCTGTATGTTTTTTTTTTTTCCGTTTTATTTTGTTCACAACCTACTTTAGCGCTTGAAGCAACAGAAAATAAATATTACAAAGATATAATTATATATACAAACATGTGTATATATCTATCACTCTTACATATTTGTTTTTATAGAATAAAAAAGTGCAGCTGATGAATGTCTGGTGACATACTGTAACCATAAAATAAAAGGTGAAGTGAGATCTGCATACTGTACAAGATGAAACGCTGTTCACTGTATTTTGTACCTTTTTTTTTAGTTTCTGCTTTGTTATAAGCGGTCAGTCAGAAAAGTATAGTAACCCATAAGAGTTTTTAGTAATAAGCATAGAAGCAAAATATAACGTATTTTGTGGAAAACACATTTTATTTCCGAGCCAAGCTTGTTCTGCATCTTTAAACACATTATTTCCACAACTGGCCTTCAGACCTGTGGGGGTTGTTATCCTGACAAGCCGGGGATGACATGGGATGTGGATTATTACAAAGCCTCTCGATTCACAAAATCTCACATTCTATTTGACCTACAGAAATGTGTCACCGCTTTTGTCGCAGTTTTATTATGTCTGATCAACACGCGCTTCATGGCTTTTACTATTCTCGTGTGTACCACCCCCTTCTTTGCTGCATGTCTGCAGCATGCCGCAGAGCGATTTTTGTAATTTAGTATATACATGAATAGAAACGCATGGGTCTTGGGAGCAGTATCCGCATCGAGATGGTGTGTGTGTGTATGTGTGTGTGAGTTTCACCAGCCATAAGTGTTTCTGTGGCGGTTGTCCGGCTCCCTTCCTTCTGTGCGTGCCTGCGTTTGGCTGCTCTTCTGATTATCTTGACACAGTTGAGCACTAATGTAAACGAGACACCCAGGGATAACGTTGGTGCAGTGTAAGGCTGCGCTTCTAGTGCCGGCGATGGCGACGGCTGGCTGCGGTCGCTGGAATTCCAGCGATTGCGACCGATCCGTCGCGTTTATTATAAACGCATGCGACGGCGGCAATGCATTTGTTTTGCCGGCACTTTAAGCGCAGCCTAAGCGGGAAAGCTCTAGATTTGCAACCCTTAATGTTTCGGTTGTTTTTGTTTTAAATCTGCTGACTATCCCAGTTCTTGCTTTCATTACTGTCGTTTCCCTGGGTAGCACCCCATTAACTTTCAGCCTTTTACACATTTGAATATGTAATTACGTACTAAGTAAATGAGCGTTGCAGTGCATAGCTGGTTCCTATGGTACTTAGGAAGTTAATATGGTGATGTTAAGCTGTATTTTAATGGTTTATGTTGTTGCAAACACTCCTTGTGATAGGATTGTATTAATGGTATAGCCAGTAACTGATGCACGCTCGCTGCAAGTGCCCCCCACCATGTGACTTAATAACAGGTTAATATAGACTGCAACCAAATGATATGAAGGGGTAGAGGTGTCAGTCCCCTCTTAATTTCAGTTCTTGTCCATGTAGTTCCACTCCCGGGCTGTTTGAACAAGGAAGAAAACCTTGAATTCCATTGTAATACAAATGCCCTTTACAAAGTGCACAGCTATGTATTTATTTGTAATCTAGATTGGGCTGTGGGATTCAAAGCTCAGACGGCACCTTTTCAATGCAGACAAACTCTGCAAGTGCTCTAGTGGTTTGTGAACACTGGGTGGCGGAGAACAACATAGAGAACGAACAGCTTTTGCAGCATTGTGATAGCCTTTGAAGTAGGAGTGCCCAACATCAGTTCCCTGGGATCTGACAAATCTCCCACTTAAAAATCAGATTTGAAGTTCTGCGGGCAGGCTTTCGTTGGGAATACGCGGCCTGTACAATGTCACAAGCTGGTGGGTGTGGGCAAAAGCCGATCTTCATGTTGGTTCCAAAGATGTCTGTTTTACGATTGTTGCTGCCATGCTGAACTCTGACCATTCATTTTATAGTTTGTGTCCAAGTTCAGAAACCAGGTCATATGCACCCCAAAATACCTTGTATTTTACATTTGTTTATATTTAAACACCCTTTGAGTTTCTACACTTCTGTGGTGCTGTTTATTTTTATTTTTTTACTTTAACCGTGAAATAAACTTAAAAAAAATAAATAATAATAATGGCATTAATGGAATAAGGGTGTAACTTGTGTTTTTAAAAGTAAACAACGACTGTCATCCTAAAAAAGGTGGAGAATTGCAGCAAGTACTATGTGCATTACTGGTTATGTACAGTATAGGAGGATCAACAGTGAAATGAATGTTGCTTGTATTGTTCTATCCTTCAATTCACCCTTTTGAGTCACCCAAACTCACATAAGTTTGGTATTTTAAGGTTTCCTAATCATGATCTCATGACAGCTGACCCCTCCTCAGCCCCGTGTTTGCAATTTACTCATTATTTTCACGCCAACACGCACTATTTCCTTAAGTTGTCACAGCATTGCAACATACGATCTGTGCCTCCCCATGTCCTTTTTCAAGCCTGTGTACAGCATCAGGCAGCACATCACAATATTTTACTCGCTCCTGGAAACTCAAGACACAAGCCCAAGCAATCTCCTTGGTGCCAGTTGTCTGATTAATCAGCAACTTGCACACAGTAGTAGACGTGAGATTATGAGTGTGCAAAAACTGAGTGCGTTCACTACTGCAACAGTATATGCCCAACAGAAAAGTTACATAGTTACAGAAGATGAGGTTAAAGAAAATAGACACAAGTCCATCGAGTTCAACCTATGTTAATAATAATACTGTAATAACTTTGTATAGCGCTTTTCTCACAGTGGGACTCAATGCACGTCACAAAAAGTTTCTAAAAGAGACCAAACACTTGGTTGAACACGATAG
The DNA here is from genome assembly GCF_040206685.1 of Ascaphus truei. NCBI lineage: Eukaryota > Metazoa > Chordata > Amphibia > Anura > Ascaphidae > Ascaphus > Ascaphus truei. The sequence continues at coordinate 118,855,427 of NC_134483.1, read as the reverse complement.
CAATGTCTCTTGCACATTTACAGTAGGTGGAAAAACAGTTTTTTAAAAAATTTTTTTTAAACCTGTTACATGGAACTAACAAATCTACGTAAGTACCAGCACTCGCTGTCTAATGGCTAAATGATGAAAACAATTGTAATGCAGAAAATATATTTAATTATAAAACAAACCAGAAATAAATCAAATGTGTTTGCAGAAACCAGTGTCACAATGGGCATGTCACAAAGTGAGGGGTAGGGGGGAAAGGAAAAGGGGGAAAAAAACATGAAACACAAGGGAATTACACAAAAAACGGAGAACGGAAAGTATGCTAGGGGGGCCAAGTTTCGAGGGACTACCTCTTCATCTGGCCCATTCCCCTTGGTCCCAAAGGGTCCCAGAAGTACTTCCCTAAGCCTTCCTTCCCCTATCACTGGTCAAATCAGACACTCCTGAAAATAGATAGCCATCATGCAGTGTAGGATAAATACAGCTTATAGCAGGGCAGCAAGAATCCACTATAGTCAATGCCAGTAGTTCAAGTACCACAGGACACTGCTGGCAATAGCACAGTAAAGGCTGAACACAGCTTGCAAAATAGCACCAGGAGTCCACAACAGTCAATGTGCTGGGGGACCCCAGCACTCCACAGAGCACGAGGAGCAGAGACACAGAGGGTTTGATTACGGTTTTCATTTACTATTCCCATTAACTATTTACATTGACTGTTGTGGACTCCTGGTGCTATTTTGCAAGCTGTGTTCAGCCTTTACTGTATTATTACCAGCAGTGTTCTGTGGTACTTGAACTACTGGCATTGACTACAGTGGATTCTTGCTGCCCTGCTATAAGCTGTATTTAGCCTACACTGCATGATGGCCATCTATTTTCAGGGGTGTCTGATTTGACCAGTGATAGGGGAAGGGAGGCTTAGGGAAGTACCTTTGGGACCAGGTGGAATGGGCCAGATGAAGAGGTAGTCCCTCGAAACGTCGCCCCCCTAGCATACTTTCCGTTTTTTGTGTAATTCCCTTGTTTCATGTTCCCCCACCCCTCACTTTGTTACATGCCCATTGTGACACTGGTTTCTGCAAACACATTTGATTTATTTCTGGTTTGTTTTATTATTAAATATATTTTCTGCATTACAATTGTTTTCATCATTTAGCCATTAGACAGCGAGTGCTGGTACTTACGTAGATTTGTTAGTACTTTACAGGGGAATAAGGGTCCCCTTTTGTTCCATGCACCCTGCAATTGCATAAATTTATCACTATCAGTGTGCTGTCTATCGCCCCCCTTTCCCCTTGTTACATGGAACTGTTTATAACACAAAATTATTCATTATATTAATATCAAACATTTCTAAAAAAAAAAAAAAAAAGTGTACATTTATATAGACTGTCTGATAGGGATAAAGCAGTAGCTGAGTTGTAATGTCCCTGCTTTGAAGGGGGTGGAATTCAGTTTAATATGCTCTTTTTGACCTGCAAAGTTCACTGTAAATCGCTATATAATCCATAATATATTGTGGACACAGTTTATTCCAAATGAAACTAAACCCCACTACAGAAACCGGCTTAGTTGCATAAAAGAAGCTTGGGGGGCTCCATATAATTAGTGGACATTTTGAAAATGTTCGCCGGTTCCAAGAAGGGTTAAAACTATTAATGTAAAATTCAGGAAATCAGAAGTTCCAGTTGTAATGTGACTCGGGTTGTGTTTCTTGGAGTGCTTTCTCGGGACATCCTTGTGCTTTTTATTTCAGAATGAGATGAGAATAACATGGCTTTGTTAAATCGGTACGATAGTCTACAGCAGGTGTTTACATCTGGCTATTCTCTGTAGACCGTATCTTTGCTAACGAAAATGTAATAGAAAAAGGACTGATCAGTTGGTTACATGTCATATCAATATTCATGGACTGTATGCTTTTTGTTTAACTTTTGCTTAAGCTTCTGTAAAGCAAGTTGATAAGATAATGTTAATGGGTTTATTGGAATAGCATGTCATGAGAACTAGTGTTTCAATGGAATTGGTTGATTCTCTCATTACAGGAACTTATGGAAAATATTTATTCCCCCGAAAAGGCAGACTGCACTATGGGAGACCAAAGTTTTTCGTTTAACTTTTTCTTTGAACGTTATTACCCTTTTCAATGAATGAATAAGGCAGTTAACCTTTCAACTTGGAGAGAGATTAGGTGTAGGATATATTTGCAAAACCTCCCTTTTAATTGAAGTGTATTTCTGTGCCTGCAATTAATGAAGGTAATACCTGTTCCATATTCTAAATCATGGGTGTAGCATTGGTGTGTCTTTAATTGGACACGTTCAAACAGATGCCCCCGTGCGCACAGACATGGAACGCTCTGGCTGGGACAGTTGTCATTAATAAACTAAGACTGTCAACCAGCTCACCTGTCAAAACATCTACTTAGAATGCACCATTCAGCAGCAGCACATGGTGAACAGCACATTCTTCAATTACAAATGTAGGGCCATATTTACTAACCTGTGTTACGCCATAAAATACCTTCTGTCACCAGAAGATATCCATTCAAGTGAATAGACTGTAAAAGTGTCCTCCCTGGCACGGAAACCTATATCGGAAAAATACGAAATCTAAAACGTGGTTATGCTGACAGACATCTGTTCGTATTTCTTTTTGGTTCTTTGCATTAGACATGCATATAACATACATATACTTTCTGATTTCTTAGACTCTGATTTGTAATTGGCAAATGGTGAAAAAACTATCATGTAGCATGAGTGGAACATGACACAAACTATCAGGATTCCTGGAAGTCGTGGAACCTTAAATACTCCCTCACTCTTAGGAATTCCACGTATGAGACAATCTCTTATCACAAGAAGCATGAGTCGCCAACCCTATAATTATCTCAACCTTCGCTACATGTCCCCTATACTGTACTTGGACAGTTGCATCCAGGTCTAGATAAAATCTCAAGTCGCTGGATTGATTTCTTTTTCAAACTGTTGAGGTTTTTTTAGGCTTGCAGAAACGGAGGAAAAACCGAATACCTCGATTTTATGTTTTGGATATGTGTATACATACATAAATTCCATATAAACAGGCACTCGTCGCTTGTGAAGGATTTCTTGTAGGATGAATGTATTGCCCACATTGGTGCTGTCATGTCCTGCAAACGCTTTTTATTTAAAAAAGTCCAGATCGACCTTTTCGGTCCCTACGTGATACTTTAACAAGATATGTATGTATATAGAATACTTTTGGGAAGGGAGACTTAGACAACCCGTAACTGCTTTCTTTCCAATATCAAGACAATGGATTTGATTCCCGGCTGCCTGCATTTTGCCAAGTTCTCACCCAGGTCGAATTGCAGTAAGCAGCCCTGAAATTCCCACATGCTCGCTGAGTAACTTTGGTTTCTTGGAAATGCGTCTGCCTATTTCTTGTGACTCGGGCTGAAAGCATTTGCAGATCAGTTTTGCTGGGCCGTATGTATGTGGTGGGTAGTGATGGTGTTAAATATTTAAAGTGCTAGTGACTGACTGCTTTTCCTTCCTTTCTTTCTCCTGGTGAAGGTTTTCTGTCAATAAAAACGTCAGGCATAAGCTTATAGGGAACAAAAAATGTGAAGTGCGCTAATATAGCAATAATAAATATAAATGTGTATGTATAGAACTTTAATATAAATAAAGTGAATATAAGTATAACTATTGCATAAATACATTTACTGTAATATGCAAAGATTATATAAAAGATGTGCAATGGCAAAGTGAACAAATGAAACATGTGAATATATTAAGTGTTAAATCACATGTGAGAATGGATTCGTTTGTATGCTGCTCTTAAAGACAGGCAGACCAGTCTGTAAATTGGAACAGAGAAAAGCAAAAAAAAAGCGCCCAGAATCCAATTGTTAAAATGCAATCAATTTACTGATGTCAGATATAATGAAACAAATAAAAAACATAATAAAACGCCAGATTAAAGCACAATGCACAACAGTACATCTGTTTTAACCATTTAGTTACCAATAGGTATTGGATTGAAACTATTGTGCAGTGTCCCCTAAAATGAAAACGCTCTTTTTTTTTTTTTTGTTACAATTTTTAAGCTGAATTGGACCTTAGGAAATTCAGCTTTTAAAGTGTTCATGTTAAAATGGATGAGAAGTAGTGACACTGTGTGCTCCTTTGTAAGTCATTACCCAGAATCCCTAGCTGCAGGGGAAGCACTGTTTGCTAAGCGATAACGGGGAAAGACCAGGTTGCAGACCTGTCTGAGACATGCAAATGCACCACAAATGGTACTTTTTATTTATTGTACACTGTCCATAAATGAGACATACACTTTTTTAAGTATATTTAATAGATTAATATATTTTCCCTAAATTTTTTTCTAAATGATTATTTTTAAAGTTAAAGATTTGGTTAAAGATTTGGCTGCACGTGGATTAGAACCCATAATGTACGTAGTCACTTGTGAGCTATAGCAGCACATTGCTCAGTATTCTGTTCTTGGGCTCTGCACGGACGCTCTGCAGGACAGCCGCCCTAGGCTTTCTCTGCTTACTGTACCTGGCTCATGGCCTTCAATTTTCCACATGTTTTAGTCTGATCATTGGTTCTCTTTCTTAGGCTGCGTTTATAGTTAGGGCGACTGTGTGATGTCAGTCGTCGCCGTTGTAATAGCGATTCCTGCTTATAGTTCGGGAGACGAGAGGGCGACCGAGGCGTGGCCGTGAGCGGTTCGCCCTCATTGGCTGAACCGCTCACATGCTGCTGACGTCACACGGCGATCGCTAAAGAAGTAAAAATCCTTTGACTACCAGCGACGTATGGGCACCCGCGATGGACTGCATGTACTTGCTACGGCGCTGCGCAATGTTGCAGTCGCTGTAGCCAGTACTATAAGCGCAGCGTTAGATGTCCGGTTTTTTTTGTGTTCTTGTATTATGTTTTTATAATTTTTCTTTAGCAGGTTGTTATTCCTGTGTGTGCGTGCGTGTGCGTGTGTGTGTGTGTGTGTGTGTGTGTGTGTGTTAAAGCCCTTGATGACAAAAATTCCAATTGAGACCGAAACGTCATTCGCCACATTAGATATTTTTTGTATGAATATCATAAGAGTGCTGGATCCATTTTTGAATTTGTGTGTGTATCTATAAGGATCACAACTTTGATTCAAAATACCAGCACGCCATAGTAGTAGAACAAAATTAAGTATTAAGTTGTGTGTGTTTAGAAACCTCTCTGGCCAGTGTACCTCCCCATTTTCTCCTGCAGCAAGAGGGGTAGACAAAGACTGCAGCACAATACCCATTGTGACATTTCCTATTCGGTTATTTTAATTGTGTTGTCTGAATTGGTGTAGATAAGACGAATGTTACATGGATGGATTTTAAGAGCATCAAACTCCTTTTCTCTGCTCTCATGAGTGCCGGGGCTCCTGATTGCAGACATACAGAGACCCTGCGTTCACTGCAGCTGTCTTCCTACCCAAGCACTCCAGGGGATGTTTCACTGCAGCCCGCAACCTGCTGACTTCAGCGTTTTTGTGCTGCCTGGCTGAGCACTTATGGTATGAGGAGAATCTGAAGTGAAATCTCAGCAGATAAGACTCCGTTTCAGGTGTGGCTGAAGAGAGGAAGTATTATGCAAGATCAAAACAAATGTATGCCCTTGCAGAACTTGCAACTTATTGCTACTGTTCCTTTTAGCAAAGTTGGCATTTTGCCAAAAGACGTCTTCCTAACATCCACCGTTCAAGTGGGCTGCCAGGTGTCTTAAGGCCCTAAATTCCTTCTTTGCTAGAGCAGTCTGGGGTTGTAAAATCCCCTTTCCAGTTTCTTTTAAACAATAGGAAAGGCCTTGGAATACTGTGAAAACCAAGAAAAGTCATATGACTCGGTTTAACCCGTCCTCACCCCCCCCCCCCAAAAAAACCCCCAAGAGTGTTCTGAGGTTAACTTGATCTGCTAGTTCTACTTGATGCTAATCAGTACATTAAAAATATATACTATTTTCTTCTCTATTTACCTGTCACATTCCCTGCTTTTCCCTTGGCAGCTTCCTCATTATTTTTGTTGAGTGAGTCATGTTTAGTTGTCATTGGCAGTGTGGAAAGTTAGTCACTTTTGACCTGAAGTCCATACTCAAGCCCCACATGGATGGTTAAGCAAATATGTTTTAGGAATATGCTTTTACTTTCCTTTTTTGTCACTAATCGGTACCTCGTTGTCCAATTCTGCAGCAGTTTTCAACCTGAGAGGAATCCGTTTGTCAATCGGTATCTGTTGCTTTTTGAAGTTGGACATCTGAACCTAAAGCTTATCCTAAATCTGTGAACCTGGTGTCGGGAATACCCAATGCACTTGCACACGGTTGAATGCAGCTAATGTGCATATGAACATAATGTTGGGCGGTTGCCTTTAACTTGGGGAAGGATGAACATATTACCTGCGCGCCTCCCTTTATGAAGTATGCGCTATTTCACAAAGTGTAGTCCGTAGGACATTAATAAATTACATTTATTCAGTGTAGGGACCTGCAATATGGAGTCTACCTTGTCGAGGTTGGCAGGCTTGAATCATGTTTTGAAAAAATATATAAATGTAACCAAATGATTCCTTTGTCACACAGATTAAGGCTGCGTCCATACAGCTGAAGACCGCGCGGAGGCATGCGACTTCACCCGCGTTAAGCGGGAGCGTTTTGTGGCCACGGTAGACGCGCGGTGGGCCGTCTGTGACATCATGAGTTGGTTCGCCCTCATTGGGCGAACCGCTCACGTGACTTGTCCGTCGTGCCGAGGAATCAGATTGAACTAATTCCTTGCGCACCGCGCGCCCCCTCCTGCTGTCACACGCGCAGTCATTGGGCGCGATCATTGCCTTAAGGCATTGTGAACGCACCGCACGCCTCCGCGCGGTCTTCGCCAGCATGGACGCAGCCTTAGGTTCTGAATGTGAACTTGTCACTAGTATATTTTAGCCCAAATTGGTAGGAGCGCAGGATCTGTTCTTTTGGCTGGCTTATTTACCTGCCAAAATAAAAAATAGAATATGCACTTTCCAAATGTCAGATTTTGGATATAATGCATAAAAAGACCTCACTCAGGTCCAGTTGGTGCTCAGATCCTGTGCCCCTACTGCTAGGCATCACAAAGTCAGTACATCAGTAATGAAAATGGACCAGCACTCAACAATACATAAAGTACAAAAATAAAGCATCATGTAACCAAAGCCAATTTTAATGTAGCCAAGTAGCTGCTACATATTTAATGAGTGTCCCTCACAGGGAATACCAACAACAAAACAAAAAACAAGCCTGAGGAAAGGGCCACAGGCCCAGAAATGTTTCACTTTGTAAGTATGTGTCCAAACTGTTAACATCCTATGGGACTCTGCTGAGTTATTGTTTTTTTGGTATACCCTGTGAGGAAAACATTAAATAGCAGCTACTTGGCTGCTTTCAAATTGGCTTTGGTTACATGATTCTTTATTGTTGTACTTTACGTATTGTTGAGTGCTGGTCCATTTTCTTTACTGATGTACTGCCTAAATACCTGGTCACCTGACCCAGGGCCCTGAGGTGAGGCTTGCCACTTTAACCTTTTCAGTGGCGGGAATCCGGGGGCACTAGACTGCCACCGGGGCCCTGGCACTTCCACGTCATGGGATCGCTCCTGAAGCAATTGCGTGACGCATCTGTTCATACAGGAAACGGAAGTGGAGGGGATTGCGCACTGTCACAGCGGACTGCCCGATCACATAGAAAAGAAGCATATGTCCATGTCTTACCCGGTACATCATAAGGGTGTGGAAAAGGTTAACATGGAGGGGATGGAAATTAATAAGGTTCTAAGTGCTTCTACTTCATGGTACAGGTTACAGTGCATTAGCAGGCTTCAGTGCGATCTTCTGTGCCAACATTGCCAGTGAATCCTATGGAAACACTGATATTTAATGTTTTACTGGGATATGTTGTGTTTTCTGGTGGAACAAAATCACTTGCAAAGTCTAATAATACATTGCACTGCTGCTTTTATAATTTTGCAATATAACATGTTATTCCATGTGATTTCTCATTACCAAAGGGTTGCTTTTCCTTATAATATTGTGTACCTAATTTTTATTACTGCACAGCAATTGGAATGTTATATTTTTATAGCTGAGGACATTTGCCTATTGCTTAATTGTCGTACTCTGCTGAAATTCGCTGAGCTCTCAAGAAGACTCAAAGCAATTTACAGCCGTGTTGTCAGGGGACCAACATCCAATGGCCTTGTGAGTTTCCTTAATAGGGTTTGTAGTGTGCCAGAGCCTATTCATTGGCTTTCTGTCTGTTTAATCTGACTTGCGTGCATGGCGTGAATCCAGCAGCCGTCTTTCTCTGCATTACATGGAGCCTGCCATGAATTGTTTGTGAATCTGATGTTAAGCAGGGTTTCTAAACCAATCCTCAGGGCCCTGAGCCTTAGGATAATTGACGAGTTTGTTGTTGGTCAAGATATAAATAGGTAAATATGTATAGGTGTGTGTGTGTTTTTTGTGTATCTTTGTGTTATACTTCAGTAGTTTAAATAGAATGTAGGCTCTCGGAGTCTATTGAAATTCTATGAAACGTACATATCTGCCTGGGAGGAGGGTTAATTGTTTCTCTACAGATAAACCGTTTAGATTTCCACTCTGGGGACCTCCTGCTTTCCAAGATAAACCTCCTGAAGTGGCTGATAGTACCAGCCACGGCTGGACATGCAACATGTCTGTTTAAAGGTCCCACTGGCCAATACGTAGCTGGGGATGTCATTCCTGGCGGCTTCCTATTGGCCCGAGGAACGTGGGACCTTTTTTAAACAGGATTCAGATACCGGCAGCACCTTTTTTAGAGGTATGTATCTCAGAGCAGAGGTCTCTGCAGATGAACGCAACCTGTTTCCTACCTAAGGTGGGTTTTTAATTAAAAAAAAAAAAAAAAACTTTTACAATCTGATAATGGATGCTGCATGGTGTAGTGCAACGTTAGAATATCTTGAGTAGTACAACAAGCATGTACTGAGTTGTTTGACAGTGTTTTTATGGTTTGTACTAGTTTATTTTTGCCTTTTTTTTTTTTTAATTTGCCTGCAGTCTTATGCCAAATACAAGTTGAAGAACCGGTATAAAACACTGTGTGCAGTGTAGCTATTGACAGCATCAAAGCAGCATAGATGTTTCTAGTTTTAAAACAGATATGTTTTGAATATTTTGAATATTTCAGTATACAATCAAATAATGCAGCATTCTGCATAATGCTGGAGTGAAAATTGACCTTGAGTGACCGACCCACTGTGACTGACCACAGTGCATTAGTTGGTTGCTGTCCTATAAAAATGTGGATAACGTGTTATAAAGTGTGTGATAAGCATTTTATCAGAGCAGCCACTTTGTATTTAGGATTGTAGGGTAGTTGAGGGGGGGGGGGCTAGCGGGGTAGAGAAAGAGAGGCACATTTCGGTGCTACACTTACAACGGTGTTGCAAAAGTATGGAACGCAGTGTTGATAGGCAAACATAATTTAGATTTGATACACTTGGACACTTACATTGTTTTTTTTAAGTACGATTATCCTTGGTCTTTATATTGTAGGCCGATCGCTTTATTTGTTCACAATGTTATAACTGGGTGGATTTTATTCTAAACAAAGAACAAATAAGAATTTCTAAGTTGAACTGTTCTACAGCAGGATGTGGTCACGTCACATTTTTTTGCAAGGGGGTACACTAACACATTTATAGGGATGCAAAAGAGGGGCGCAAAAGAGAAACAACAAAGAAAAAATGAGTTTAACATAATACAATTTATATGTAAAAAAAATGGAACACAATCACTTGCATAAAAAATGAGTGGATCATGATCCGATCATCCAAAAGCTCCACTGAGGGTCGGACTCCGTTTCCCAGAGACCCCGCTATCTTACAAAGTCCCAGATATTAAAGGGCACCGCAGCGGTGAGGTCATACGCAGCGACGTGACGCGGAAGCAGCAATCCATACTCCGTGAGGACGCCGACTGCAAATTGTATCTAGCCCCTTGTTACATCCTATGAGCTGGATTTTTGCCCTTTAATATCTGGGACTTTGTTAGATCGAGGAGGGGGGGGGGGGGACGGAGCCCGACCTTCAGTGGAGCATTTGGACAATCGGATCATCATGATCCACTCATTTTTTATGTAAGTGTATTGTGTTCCATTTTTTACATATAAATTGTATTATGTTATACTAATTTTGTCTTTGTTTTTCTCTTGCGCCCCTTTTTGTTTTTTTGCATTCATGCATGTGCCCCACTGATCACGGGAGATTGGGAGCAGCAAGGAGTACTACATTGACTTTGGAGAGATAAAGAACTAGGACAGCGCGCGCACTGTATTTTTAAATACATTTATAGGGATACAAGCCGTTTCCGTATTGCCTAATGAATTGGTGTAAGTGAGGATGTTTTAAGGTGCATTGACATCAAAGAAAAGACGTAAAATATTTTCACTTTAAAAAAAATATATATATTTTTTATTTAAAGGGGGTAACAAATTTTGAATTAGTGTTGCAGTTTCACAAATCCTCAGTGTACAGTGCATTTTCTTTCCTTCTTTGTACTTCTATCTCCTTACTTCATGATTAACTCTTGTAACATGAGTTGGGTTCTTCTCTCCATGCAGCTTCTTTAGGTTTCTCGCTTACAACCCTTTAGGGCGTCTATAGTATTTCTTCTAAATGTATGCCTTGAATAAATCAATTGCTGATTACCCCAACACATCTATAAAGCGTGTCACTCTCCTATGGTATTTGTACAGTATGTGGCGTGGACCCTGAAGAAGCTATGGCCGTTGATATACAGTAGCAGAGGGATGTTTTATTACACCAGTTTGGGACCTCGGCTGCAATTCTTGTAATGCTTGGATCTCACACTGGCATTTTAGTAAATGTAGAGATGAACAAACCTGCCACACAATGCCAAGGATACCATGTTACTGTCATGGTGTCAATTCGAATAGTTGTACCGGTGTTGTGTGTGTTTAACAATATTTTATTGTTACAGGCGGCTACACTTCAACAAGAAGGCGTCTGACAAGCAACCATACACGAAGCTACCTGGAGTTTCGCTTCTTAAACCACTGAAAGGGGTCGACCCGAACCTCATCAACAACCTGGAGACCTTTTTTGAATTGGACTATCCAAAGGTATGTAGACGCTGCAGTTTTGTGTATGGCGGAGAGATTTGAATATGATGATTACATTGTACAGCTCAACCCCATTATAACACGATCCATTACAACGCGAATCCGGTTATAACGCGGTGCAAGCGTGGCTCCCAATTTTCATATTTATGAATACTTTACAACACGATTATTGGTATCCTAAATACTTTATTGTACGATGCATACAATTGTACATTATATCTAATGCGATACGGTTATAGCGTGAAGTGATTCTTTGGACCCCCAAGCACAGCGTTATAATTGAGTTGAGCTGTATATTGCACTTTATATCCCATAGCGTAATAGCTGTATGATTAACAAATCTACTTGTATGGGACATTATGCTCTTCAGTAGGTCTGTGGTTTTCCGTAGGACCCTGGGCTTCTGTGAGACTTCACCAGGATTTCTCAGAGATCAAATTTGGTAACGGTGGCCATTTTATCTTCCCATAGCTTTTCATATAATTATAAAAACGTTGTTGTGTCAAAGATTGTATATGATACATAAAGCTGTTTATTTGGGAGATGAGTCCTAACGCAGCAATAGAATAATTGAGCTGGTACTCCACAAAGTCACTATACGTTTCTATGTACTTCCACAGTCACCATACATTTGTGAACGGTTCCATAGGTTTTAAAAGGTTAAAACAACTCCTCTTGGTGAACTGCAGGTGAAGTTTTATAGTGCCCATTTTGTCATAAATGGCTTTACAGAGATTGTAGACAGGGTGATCTAGAAATAGCTTTGTAGACCATAGCTCCATAAATGGCTTTCTAGATCAAGACCCCTTTAGAACCTGGTAGATCATTTTGGCTTTGGACAGCTCCTGTAAATGTCTTCATGCAAGACCCTTGATCATACGTTGACATGCAATCTCCATTCACCTACGTATCTTGTGAAGCATCAGAATGATGGGTAAAATGTTTGCAATCTCCAACTCTAGACAGGTTGTTTCTGAAAATTAGATTTAAGATACCCCCTCAGCAACTGTTTGTTGTTTTTTCACATGGAGTGTCTGTTGTGAAACCTACATCCAATACCTTACTAATTTAGAAACCGTAGTGACAGCCAATTGTAAAACTCTCACCAAATAATGATTTATAGCAATTCATTGTACGATATGAGTAAATACATTTGAATGAAACTGAGACAGATCCCCTTTTGTTAACCACATAGCCTGTTTAAAGCCTGTAGTAGTTTGTTGTGATCGGTAAGCAAGTGATTTGAAATGTTTAACATCCTTTGTGTAGAGATAGTAAAATAACTATTGGAGCCAGGGCATCCCTGTTCCAAAGAGCTTACAGTCTGTAGTGCTGGAGCAATGTGCTACAAGAACCATTGACCATGGATGAAACGATTTGCATATTGTCCTATAAATATAACATGGGCTTTAATTTAGCCATAGCATTGAAAATCTAGTAAAAGCAGGACTGTAAAAGTTTTTTTTTTTTGTGTGTGTGTGGAAATAACAAAAGACAAAAATATCCAATGTGACAGAAAATACACATGAGAATACCATCATTTAAGTATTTTACTAAGTAATGGTCATTTAGTTAAACCCTTCGGCTAAAGCGTTATAAGCCTGCAGCCACTTCACGGCATGGCCACTATACAGGTCCTAACACTACCTGTGACAATTCTCATTTACCTCTACAGTGGTGGGAGAAGGGTCTCAATAGACTGTCTTGCACAGGAACACCTGCTACTGAAAAAGTGGGCAGGGGTGAGTTTAAGCCCAGGGAGGAGGAGCCAGCAACCTCCAAACAACTGTTACCAGCTGACCATTAATGAATACACAAACCCTGCAAGCTCCAACCCCAGTGTGGGTGGGTGCTCGTGTGTGTGTGTGTGTGTGTGTGTCTAAAGGAGTGCTACTGGGCAGGGCCAAATGTATACAACAAAAGTAAAAAATATCCAATGTGACAGAAAATGTATAGTAAAAAACTTAAATGATTGTAGTCTCACAAGTAAGGGTCATTTTAGTTAAACTCTTTGGCCAAAGCGTCATAACCCTGCAGCACGTCATGACGTGTGTGTGTGTGTGTGTGTGTGTGTGTGTGTGTGTGTGTGTCAAGATGGGGGGAAGGTTAGATGTAAAAAGTGTATTTTGGGGTGTATTTAATAAGCACCGATCTGCACAGAAAGCCCCATTCACTTCAATGGGGCTTTCCGTGCCGATCAGAGCTTCTAGAATATGCCCCTTTGACTTGTGAAGTCTGTGTAATTATAATGCAGTAAACATTACCAGTGTCTACGGAACTGCAGTAATGTTAAACAAAAACCTTGCTTGCGGAGCAAAACTTTGAGGCGTCATCTCTGCCAAGATCAACACTAGTTTAGCCACGCCTTAGGTTAACAACACTGCTTCCATTGAATACAGCTCACAAACGCTTTTGCGTGTGCACTATTACCTGTGAAAGTTAAAATGTTCACCAGCTTCACAGCTCAAACCATGGACTTACTTTGGCAGTATGCAGCTATTAATGTCCCACTGTGCAGTGTACACAGGAGTTGTGATGAAGGAAAACCAGTCATTAAGGCCTCAATTATACCAGAAACTGCAGAGCGATCCAGATGTCATCCTAGTGACGCAGCGGCGTTACATGTGGACATGCAAAAGCCATTTGTAGCACTACTGCAGGGAGACATGGCAAGATCCTCTCTTTTTTGTGTGTGCAATGTGTGTGTAGTGTGTGTGTGTGTGTGTGTGTGTGTAATGTGTACTGTGTGTGTGTGTAATGTGTACTGTGTGTGTGTGTAATGTGTACTGTGTGTGTGTGTGTGTGTGTGTGTGTGTGTGTGTAATTTTTAATGTGTGTGTGTGTAATGTTTAATGTGTGTGTGTGTGTGTAATGTTTAATGTGTGTGTGTGTGTGTAATGTTTAGTGTGTGTGTGTGTGTGTGTGTGTGTGTGTGTGTGTGTGTGTGTGTGTGTGTGTGTGTGTGTGTGTGTGTGTGTGTGTGTGCATAATGAATGTGTGTGATTGGTTTGTTCATATGCACTGTGATTGGCCCGAGGCAATCACGTGATGCAGCCGTTGTCTGTCACGATTGGTATGTGCGCTTTCATTGGATTCTATTGCTTTGTTTTGAAGCTGCGTCGCGCCATGTGGAATCGTCGGCAATTTCTGGTATGATTACGGCCTAATGCAACACCTCATCTCCAATTGTAAACGTGTTGTATAACGCAAGAGGTCTCGCAGCTTTTTACATTTTAGGTGTGAAAAGTAATTCCCGATAGCACCATAACAATTCTGGAATACACATTACTGTCTATATAGACTAAGCTCTGACCAGCAAGGCCCTTAGTACCTCTTTGTATCGTCCTTATTATTATTTGTATGTAAATGTTTATGTAATATACAGAATTCTATACCGCACTGTAGAATATGTTGGCACTTTATAAATAAACGGTAATATTCCTTTTAGTTGAACTAATAAGGTGCTTAAAGCAGCAGATCCTCCTCGCCTGTCGCTGCCACTGCGCCACCCCCCCACCCTCACCCCACACCCCCACCCTCACCCGATTCCAAACCAGGCTGGGTCTCCGAGCTGAAACGCATTCATTTCAGCTCTCGGAAACTCCTGGTTCCTGCAATACTTGCTGGTAAAAATAGCGCTACTCAATTTACTGTCTGGTATTTAAATTCTTCCCCCTCCCACCCTTTGTCAGTTGGGCAAATGGGAAGCCGAAATGGAAGACATTGCAGCTTCCCATTGGCCCGTGTAACGCAGGCAGTTTAAACTTCCATTTATTTTTTTAATTCCTCGTGGAGGGGACAGGAACGCTTTACTTTTACTAGTCTCACTCCTAGCGTGTTTAAGCTCCCCCTTCTTCCTGCCCTGGTAATAATAGTGGGGTGTGGAGGATAAATCAGCCCCCCCTCATACCTCTAGAGGGGGAAAAAAAACAGAAGGGGAAACTGCTGCTTTAAGAAATGAATGCTGTATTGATTAAAAAAGTTCAATTATCAGAGCCATTTAAAAAATCGAATTAAAAACTAAACCGTTCTTGCAGAACTTACTCTGTAGTACGGTATACTGTAAAACGGCATCAATGCAACGGGATAAATCCTTTAATCTGTTGATTGTTATAAAAAGTAAATGGTTTCACTTCTGACAGTGTACTTACTGTATATACCTGCAGTGATGCTTTACAATAAGCCACCGAATGTTTCTTTCCTCACCCTTTAACTGTGCACTGGACAGTAGCAGTATGTTGCTGCAGTAGCATATCCACAGCGGTTCAACAAATCAAACCGTCAACTAGATCTTCTTTCAGTGTTTGTAACCTTTATAAGAGTACTTCAGCATTAGGTGATCCCTTTTACTCTTTGGACTAGCAATTAATATTATGAGACACGGGCTTCCGAGAGCTCTACTCATGTTTAATTTACAGTTTATTGAGAAATTGTGACCAAAAAGGAATTGCCGGCAACTGTACACTATTTCAACGTCTGCCTATAACAGATTTGTAATTTACACTTAATTGATGGTTTACGTTGAAGGGTAACGTCATTTTTTTTCCCCATCTTCGAATGTAGCCATTAATTCATTTTCTAGGTTGTAAAGCATCTAAATTCCTTCTCTCTCAGTATTGCAACCCTGGCGATTTTATGGCGTCAAAATATGCAATGGGTTCTCAAGCCTACAGATAATGTCTGCAATAAACTTGTGTGGCGCTGAGGCATCACAGCTTTTTTTTTTTTTTTTTTAACTGTATTTCTTCAGAAGCTTTGCTGTCGGCACCAAAAATGAAAGGTAGATGTATTAAAAAAAAAAAAAAAAAACACATTTTGGAGAGAAAAAACAATACCCCTCCCCCCTTTAGCTGCCAGTGGGTTGCAACACTTTGCAAGACAGGATACATTAATGAAATATGTCGTGCATATCTCATCTACAAATGTGTTCTAGAAGAATTTCAGGCAATGCCCCCAGGCTGTTTTTCCTTTTTGGAAGTGCATTCCTGTAGAAACAAACAGGTTAGAATAAGCAAAACGAGGGGGAAGTTCCCAGCACTAATATTGGTAATGAATTCAACAGGATAATGGATATGCCAGTTGATCATTTTAATGTATAAGTAAATGCGTATGGCAATGCACACAAATGCTGAATGTGCGTCAAGTGTATATAGTGTGTAGAAAAAATGGTCAAATGACAATAGACAATGTATTCACAGTAATGTGAAACTATCACACTATATATAATGCAACATGAGGACAGAGAGGGGGAAAAAGGTATAAAGGAATAAAGGGGGCAACGTTATGGGCGGGGGGTAGCCCCTTCAGGCCCGTTCCCAAAGACAGATTAGATCAAAGGTACTTATCTTAACCCCTATGGTAAAACCTCCCTATGACGTAGGATATAAGTATGTTCCTTAAAACGTGGCTACACAGCCTAAGATTGGCAAGGCAACCCAGCACAGCACTATAGCCAGTCTAACCTGAACAACTGAAATCAAAAACAGCCCCCAAAGGCAATGAATTAAATCAGTCAGGGCACAAGGTACCAAACAAATATGGAAGTTCCTTATGAAGAATGTAGAGTGCCTTGGCTTATTTGAGACAATACCAATTGCTACCATGTCAGTGTAATGTTATGTTTTTGTAGAGATCTGGTATCTTGCACAAAACCTTATAGGATCCCTCAACAGTGTCAATGTATCCCGGGGCAGTCAGACAAATGGTGTCTGTTTTGCAGCTGGAGATGGGGTCAGAATAAGGATTACACTGCTCACAAAGGAGCCATGTAAAGCCTTCTCAGCACATGAAGGATTTCAGGCTAGCACACAGTGTAAGGTTCTTTATATTGTTCTGAAATGTCTATTACCTGAGACATTGCAGTTTCCACAGAAATGGCCTGCAAATGTAGCCTGCGTCATTGCACCCGTTATCATGCTGTAAGACCTGAAATTGCTCAATTCAGCAACGAGCGGCTCTGTTGTATTGAATTCCAATACCCGTTATCGCGTGATCTTGACACTGAAGTGCCATGTGATGCGCTTTAACCCTTTCACTGTCCCTTGAGTACCTCTCAATCACGTGACGGCTCCTTGCATGATCCCATAATGACACAGTCACTCCTCTTCCGTTTCTCTGCCAGTCAGATCGCAACACTGCGTCCTCGAGGCCAGGGGTGCGCAAACTGGAGGGGGGTGGGGGGCACGTGAGATTTTCATGGGGGTGGTGGGGGGGGGGGGGGTTGGTGCTTACAGAGGCCCCACACTCTTCCCCAAGGCATTTAAATTAAATACAAAAAACAAAACTGTGCGCTACTACCTAACTACCTATAAAGTTTAAATGTATAAATATATACAGTACAGTGACTATACCATCAATTTAGTGATAAAAAATTTATAAAAAATTAAACCACAACTCCCACAGTGAGATAATTATACATTAAATAATAAGTGCCACATAACCGTGTTGGGGATAATGGCGTCTGCAGCTGTAAACGCAGGGGTGGCTCAGCACCCCACACACTAAGAGAATGGAAACAAAAGAAAACAGCGCACAACGCCAAATAGTGAAGCAAATTCAACAATATATTATAGAATTAAAAAGGGGGTAATATATCTGCGTACATGAAAAAAGTTGGTAAAAGGCATGTAGTGTGTATCACACTGTTTACCACTCGGCAGCTGTTATCTGTAGATTCAGGTGCTTGCTTCCCTCTGCTGCTGCAGCTCAGTTGATTCTGGGGCAGGACGTCAGTCTTTTCACTCCCAAGGGGATTTCACTTCATGCAGCCAGGTTCAGCAGCTGGTACTGGGGCTCGGTGAAATCGCTCCTGCTTCCTGGCCGATATGAAGCTGCTCCTGTACCTCGGCAGGTGTATCCTCTGCACAGAGGTTAAAACGCAGCTTGCTGGGGTGCCCTCAGCGTGCCACGATGCCGCTCCGTCGCGGGACGCTGTGTAATGACGTCACTGTCTACACAGCAGTGGTGGATTCAATAGGGAAGTTTGAACAGTCTTACAAAGTCTCTCACAAGTGTCCAAAACAGCACACAGGATGAAATAAAAACAGGACAGGCCAATACATAGACAAAGGCCAATGTAAGCAGATATAAGGCAATAGAATGTTACATCCAACTAGTTTCGTAGAATTATTCTTCCCTGAAGAAGTAGCTGCTCTGTTGTATTGAATTCCAATACCCGTTATCGCGTGATCTTGACACTGAAGTGCCATGTGATGCGCTTTAACCCTTTCACTGTCCCTTGAGTACCTCTCAATCACGTGACGGCTCCTTGCATGATCCCATAATGACACAGTCACTCCTCTTCCGTTTCTCTGCCAGTCAGATCGCAACACTGCGTCCTCGAGGCCAGGGGTGCGCAAACTGGAGGGGGTGGGGGGCACGTGAGATTTTCATGGGGGTGGGGTGGGGGGGGGGGGGGGGGGTTGGTGCTTACAGAGGCCCCACACTCTTCCCCAAGGCATTTAAATTAAATGCCGGGGGAGTCGCTCGGGGCCTCTGTAACTTCCCTTACCTTGTCTCCGGCAACGCGGCGTCATTTTATGCCGGAGACAAGGTAAGGAGGGGGGTGCGTGCAGGGGGGAGAGCAGGCAAGGGAGCGCAGACTAAAAAGTTTGTGCTCCCCTGCTCTAGGCGATGAGAAAGAACCCCACGACATAGCTATTCTATTTCTTAAACCATCATGGTATCCATTGCGTGCTATACCACATGACCTGGTAGCGTTATGTGGCCCTTTAAAAAGTAAAGCATTATTGGATTTTTTTTTGAAAGGCCCCCAAAGCTTCTCGTATTCACATGGCAACCTCTGCTGTTTTATTCTAACTTGCTCCAGCCCACACGATATCACTGAGCTGTTTTCCATACCGACTTCAAAAAAAGATGCACACCAGAATCTGAGATCTGCCATTAATGTCAATTGCCAAATGGGACGCAATACCGCGGATCGTGCTTTGTTGACTCTCAGCCGAAGTCTTGCCCTGAGCCTGTCTGAGACGTACTTTTAGGGGTCCTGTGTGGTCAGGAAGTGGAAGTGGTTTAGCGACCATGTGAAGTTTTGGGTTCATTTTGGAATGGGGGGGGGGGGGGGGAGAAATCTCAATGAGGGACCAAAGTAGAAGTGGTAACAGAACAACCTTTTGTACAGAATGAGGAAGAAATGTAAAAAATAAACAGAGTGAACTACCCCTTTTTAGATCATACAGCATTACCCTGTGATATTGGTCATTTTCGCCATATAGTGTTAATATAAAAAGTTGTTATAACGGGCTCCGGGGAAAGTAGATCGTCGTACCAGGTAAAAACATAGTAACAATTGAAATAATGCGTCTGCTGTGTCAGGATGACGTAATTTATATTCTTGGATTTTTAGTGTCTAAATGAACTGCTTGATATTGAAGTGTGAGGAAAGGAAAAAAAAAATTTGAGAAGTCCTGGCAGCTCCATCCTGCATCACGACTGGGTCAGTACACGTGGACATGAAATCCCGGGCAACGCCGGGTATATAAGCTAGTGATATATATTCCTCAAGAGGTGTGTGTGTCCTTGAAGGTCCTTCTAGGTCCTTCAAGGATCCATGTATTATCTATCTATCTATCGAGGAATAGATATTAAGAATTAAGAGCACCATCCATGCGCCAGAGTTTTTTTTCCTTTTCACAAACTCTTTAGGGGTCTGGATAACCCCATTTTTACTCCACCTACAGGATTACGCTGCCAATTGCGCTTTTTGACTATTCTTAATATTGGTAACTGTAGTGTGTGTGTGTGTGTGTGTGTGTGTGTGTGTGTGTGTGTGTGTGTGTGTGTGTGTGTGTGTGTGTGTGTGTGTGTGTGTGTGTGTGTGTGTGTGTGTGTGTGTGTGTGTGTGTGTGTGTGTGTGTGTGTGTGTGTGTGTTCAATCTACACACGCCTATATACTATCACATTTTAAGTTCTAGTGGGTGAAAAAGGTGGCAAGAATCCCCTATATTTATATTAAATGCCTTTGTGGAAGTGTCTGTAACAGCCACGCCCCCACCCCCCACCTGAAAATCTCACGCCCCCCACTTTGCGCACTGCTGTGCTAGGGGATAATGGTGAAATGCAGGGTTGCAGACCTGTCTAAGATGTAAATGTGCTCACAAGTGATCTTTTTATTTGCTATATGCAATACGGTGGAGGTTTCTTGTTGCCTTTTTCACCCACCATAACTTAAAATGTGATGGTAAATCCTACAGTCTTGAAAATTGCAAAGCCAGTACAACCAACTTCACACTGATAAACCCATAATGGTCGAAACATGTCTGTGAATGGTTTCTCTGGCTTTGCATCTGATTCCCATGCTGTGCTTAAAAGCTGTGTTAAGTGTGCATTAGCTTATAAGGGTTCAATTTGCATGCCATTTCCCAGAATCACTTGCTGCAGTGGGAGCACTGTATGCTAGGTGATAATGGTGAAAGACAAGGTTGCAGACCTGTTTAAGACATGTGAATGTGCTCACAAGTGATCCTTTTTATTTGAGATAGATATGTATATATTCACATTGCACACTAGCGCCCCATTTTCTCTGATATTGAAGTGTAATTTCAAATGCATCGATTCTTCGAGTCTGTTGAATTTTGGAGTTGACTATAAAGGAATGCATGAAAGATGATTACAAAAATGTTAACGTATTAAATTAATTAGACCTGGTTAAATGGGACAAGCGGGGGAAAAAACATAATGATAGTATAAATACACATTCAATTACCAGTATTAACGTTACAACCGCAAATGTACGTAAAGCCAAGTTTATATTATATAGAAGGAGTTCTCCACTCCATGTCCCACCAACAGGTCGGGTTTTAAGAATCTGTGCTCAATTAAGTGGCTCTGTCATTTTGATTGAACCTCCTGTTCTAAAGCAGGAATATCCTTAAAACCTGACCTGTTGATGGCACTTGAGGACTGGCGTTCAGAACCACTGTTGTAAAGAACAATCTTTATCTCCCCCACCCATAGATTAAATTTTTTTTTTTTTTTTTTAAGTTGCCTTGTTTGTTTTGATGGCTATCATGGGAATCCATGGCAAGACACATTAATCCAGGGGTGTGCAAGATTTTCTAGGGGGGGGGGGGTGCTGCGGTTGCAGATGCCCTGCGCTCGTCCCCGAGGCATTTAAATTAAATGCTGGGGAATCGCGAGAGACCCCTGCAATATCTTCTACTTCACTTACCTTGTCTTCGGCAACACGGCATCAAATGATGCCGCTGGGTCATGTGACGCGTCACATGACCCGCAGCGTCATTTGACGCCGGTTCCTGTGAAAGGGCGCGAGCGCTGGGGCTGAAACACAGGGTGCCAATGATGGATTAAAGCTGGGGTGCACAACGTTTGTGTGCTGCGCCCCCCTGCTTTAATCCATCATTGGTACCCTGTGTTTCAGAGCTTAGTATCACAGGAAAGCATTTAAATACTTAAAAAGCGGCTCAAAAGCGTTTCAAATAGGACTGCAACAAACATAAATCAAATTTAGCACAGATGACGGCTTCAGAAAGAAACACAGGATCATTTTTTTGTGTTAACCTATCTTTTTGGCAATTTTATTTAAATGTGGCCAATATTTAGCACTGCTATTTTCAAAGGGCATTTGTTTGCCCTCCTAAAACAACCTGCTCTTTCATTCGTTGAGACAAATGCAAGAAGCAAATGGGGATGATAACATAGCCTGGTATTTGTCTTCTCCTGAGGGAGATCCGTGGAACATTATAATTACATTAGAAAAAATAGACCTTTTGGCGTACTTAAGTTTACATGTGTAGGCAAAAAGGAAACGGGAGAGGAACATGAATCAATGTTTATTTCATCATTACCCTGAAGAAAAACAAAAAAAACCTCCAGAGCCAGAATAAGGACACAGCTGATGTCTTTTTCCTCACAGGAAATGGTCATTGATTGTACAATTCCTGTCTTGCCATTCTCTTTCATGCCACTGCAGAAAGTACATGGGATATTGGCCAATCTTGCAGACAGTGCCAAGGGCATTACATTTTGTATCATTTCTTGTTTGCTTGTTAACTCGCGCTCATGGTGGAAGCGGTATCGCGCTCTGTCTGATAAAGTGACCTTCACAGCGAGGAACTTGTCACAGGACCCTTTCTGTTTTTTGTTTGCCGATTATGCCTATTAAATCAACTTTTTACCTGCCTCCAGCCCTTTACCTTTCTCTGCTGTGCTCATTCTCTCTTCTACCAACATACCTTCGTATCTCTGTATCACGCTGTGATATCCTGCTCTTCATCATGTTCACTCTAAAAGGTCCAGTACTACTTAGCAACTAAATGTGAACTAAAACGGAAAAAATATAACCGGTAAATACTGTATTTGGCTTTAATTAAAGTGTTCAAATATGTGAAAAGTTCAGTCCCGTGAAAAGGTGTGACGGTTTTTATTTTCTGTGGGATCACTTTAATTCTCTGTCCTGTAACCATTTTGGCTATCGTTGACACAGAGGGAAGATGTAAGAGGGTTGATGCTTTTTCAGTGGATGAGCCACTCCACTGTCTTTTCACCAAGGAGAATCGATAAATATCTTAAACTCCTGCAAAGTTTTTCTACCAGTAGGAAATGAAAAGGGGCAAATATTTTAAAATTACGTGACATTCCTGCTATTTTGTTAAGGAATGTGAAGTGCCCAGATTTCATATATGGGATTCTACTTGATGTGCATCTGATGTCTTTTGTAGATGGTAATAGTCTCTGTCTTAAAATGCAGAAATTTGCACCTATGAAGTTAATAAATCCGTTCCCATCCTACTCCTACTGTCTCTTGCGTTCTCCCTACTATCCACTTAGATTGTAAGCTCTTCGGGGCAGGGACTCCTTTTCCGATCGTTACTTTTATGTTGCCACGTGAAACGGTTTTGGTCACTTTCTTGGCATTACAATTGTATCGAGTAACTGTTGTGGCGATATTTAGAAAGTGACTTGTAACAGTGAGACTCTTCGGTCGAGATGCATCAAGCCGAGACACTAGGCATCGCACCCCGATTTGGCGGTGACTTCCATTCAAGTCCATGGCTATTACTGGCAAATCTGGGTCAGATGCACTGCGGCGCTGCTGGATGAATCCTGGCATTAGATGCGAGATGACTACTACTTTTCAGTAATTGTGACTTTCTTTCCTCCTCCAGCCCCCCCCCCCCGAGCTTTTAGGATTCAGTCCCTTCTTGGACCAAATTTTAGCAAATAATAATTTTCTTATATAGAGCTGATTAGTGTTCGCGCTGGGATTCGAGCCGGGTTACCACCCTTCAATGACAGTGACATTACTACTGCGCTACTCCTTTAGCACAGATATATTTGACAGTTCCACACTGTTCCACTGGGTATTGGTTTAAATAAAAAAAAAAGGACGTATTTAGAAATAGTTTGTGAAAGCTACTGCTGGGAACCTTTGCAAATGTTCTAACCTAGAGGTGGGTGTAAGGTTTTGTTGGCCACTCTGCCTCTCCCTTACCATGACCTACTTGCGAGGGAATTTCCAATAATCTGATGATTTTCTTGCGGTTTTAGCGACAATGTGTTTATAGATTGAATACGTCACTGACATTTGTTAACTCTGGTCTTACATGGGAAAAGGTTCATTGCACAGGCTAAAACCACAACAACCACATTACTGACCCGTTAACAAGTCTCTGTAGATCAACATTCGTAAAGCGGCGGGAGAGCATAGAAGGGAATGCTGAAATGGCAATTGAGGTTGCCATGTGAATGCCTCTATATAATGAAAATATAACATTGTGTTCCTGCACTTTTGTTACTTGCCTCTATATATAATGCTTCCAGGCCCTTGTTTCTAAAAAAAAGTCCAATGGTATATAGTGATGGGAAAAACAAGATGTATTTGTAAATGCACCTTTTTATATTTGAAACCAATCTCTTTGGGCTGTCAAAGTGGACTTAAAGCTGCCGTTCAGTCAATATCCTGCATGTGTGTTTTTTTTAATAAATCAGTTCTGTAGTAAGAAAAAATACTTTTAGCATTTTCTGTTTTTAAAAAAACAACTTTGAAAGACCAATTTTCTTGTATTCTATTTTAACAACCATTTGCTAAGGCACTGCCCCTTCATGTCCTGTCACAAGCCCTGGCACACCCCTTTGTCAGCACTGCCCTCCCTCTTGCACATGTCAGTGCAGGAGTGCTCATGAATATTCATGAGCTTCCACTGACGGACTGAAGCAGAATATAAACAGATCCCTTCACTAATTATGTCACCAAATTTCGCCGATCAATACATGGAGAACGAATTGACCTGCAGCTATACAGTTCTTTAGGTAATTAGAGATTGCACACATAAAACTATTGAAGTAAAAAAATAAATAAAAAAAAAAAAAAAAGACTGAACTGCAGCTTTAACTGGGTGTGTGTAAAAGAGATCGGCAACTTTGCACCCAGTTCTACCAAACTATTTGTTTAGGTGTGTACATTTCCTATTGGAGGCTGTTGCATATTACAAGAGACACCCACTGCTTTAATGTGACCAGCACGTAGTGCTTTTTCTTCTTCTATATATAGTTCTTATAAAGACACACCCAATATAAATGACATTTGTTTATTTTAATTGTTATTTTGCAGCATCTGCTAAAAGCTGACGTAGCACATTACTCAGGGTACGATGGATGATTCTGTGGCCATGACACTAAAGACCCGGAGAGATGAGTGTCTCTCTAAGTGGTATAAAGCCACTGCTTTTCATGCTAACTCATGTGTTAATTTATAGATGCATGGATTTCGGTTTTCCCTCTGCTAGTCTGTATTCCTGCATTGACCTGTCAGATATGTGAGAACTTGCCATCATTTACTTTGTCACTGTTTCACTTTGATTCTATAAAGTTACTAACTTTGCAAAAAGGTTCCTCTAACTTTTTATGACCTAAATATTCTGATCATTTCCCTGAAACTTGCCTAAGTTCTAGCGACGTTTGCAAATTTAACCATTGAAACAACATCCAGTCCCTGAAATCTGGCTTTCTCTCTCACAAAAAATGTATGCCCTGCTTCCGGAATGTAGTCTCTCGCTAACCAAACTGCTTGCCAACGTTTGAAACGGCTAAATGTTCGTTGGTGGGGACAAAAGGTCAAATTTCGCAAGGTTCGAGAACCTGGGCAAAAAAAAATAACATTTCACATCTTTATGCCAGACACTTGTAAATTGCTGGCATCCCTGAATATTGCCACACTGGGCTAAGGATTCTTTTTGATTCATAATCCATTGCGCAAAATGAATGTAAGGTTACTTCAGAAAAAATATTTTCGCATGTCTCAAGCTTAATTGTATGATTCCCATCCTCATCTAGGCAGGTACTTATCATTAGTGATGTATGTATGCTTAATTTCTAACCATTCCCATCCACACCTTGAAACTGAATGCATGAAGTCACTGCCTATTGCAGACTTCTTTCGATTCTTGCAGTGATTCATATATTTTTGGACATGTATTCTTGTTCAGACATTCCTGATGTTGTAGTAATAGGACAAGGTCTTTTTTTTGTATGAAATGAATTGGCTCATTAGGCTTTTCAATTTGTTTTTATTTCAAGCAGTAACTATGAACTTGTCGTGACCCTGGCTGCTTTAAAGTAGCAAAACGTGACATCTTATGTTTTGTTTTTTTTTTTAAATTGAACTATTAATGACATTTTTAATTAATTGTAATATACTGAGAGCATCCTTTGATTTTTGTAGAAGGTTTTAGCCTACCTCTAAGCCAGTGATTCCCAACCAGGGCTCCTTGAAGCAGTCTCAGGGGTTCCTCCTATGGACCACAGACCCCCCCCCCCCAATCCCCCATGGTGGTGGTGGTTTTTGGTATGTATTTTGTACGGTGGATTGAGTGAGAGTGGGGTAATTGATGGAAGGTAGGGGCGAGTGAGAGAAGGGAGGGGGGTGGGAGGGAGTGAGTGAGGAAAAGAGGGAGTAAGAGTGAGACGCAAGGGATAAATACATGCGAGGCGGGAGGGGGAGAGTTAGTGAGATGGATGGGAGAGAAATACATGGGTAGATTGTGGGAAATAATAGAGGTGGCTCGTGAGGTGTGACATTTTGTGACTGACCCCTGTCGAACCTATTATGTGTCAGCCAGTTAGGGGTTCCCCGAGATTTTTCGAAATACTTCAAGGGTTCCTCCAAACAAAAAAGGTTGGAAATCACTGCTCTAAGCATTGCAAAATCTTTCCAATACTTCCCCGTTTGTGATAATTTGTTGCCAATGTTCCCAGCAGTTTGAGCTGTAAACTGTAACAATAGTCAATGTTATCTTCGTAATATCAGGATACATTGTAGCTGCTGAGTTACACTGACTGCAGGATTGATTGAAACTGAAAGGCGGCCATTTCGATAGGCACACAATCAGGATTTTGACAGCTTTATAACAGGAGCACCAAACGATTGCCAGTTTACGTACGAATGTACAATTATACATCTTCGCATGCTTTACATTTAAAAAATAAGTAAAAGGGGAGGGGAATATAGTATTGCACTTTAACTTGCCTTATTGACAACACACTTTTGTTTAATAAGAAACTCATTAAATAATGTAGCAGTGTGCTATTATCCCTAAACTATTACACACTGTGTAGAAGTTATATTGCTAATATTTACACAAGTTATTGGTGTTGAATCCTTTTTTTTATTTTATTTTTTTTTGCCCAAGGTGTGCGATTTATTAATTATTTTGTACATTTATTCTACACTTTTAAACCATTCACTACCCGCTCTGCAGTGCATTTCAGATCGAAGTATTGGTATAGCATCTGCAGCATTCAATAGGGAACGAGTAGAAAATGTGTCCTTGAAATCAAGGTTACCCAGCCTCCTGTATCATTCCAGCAGTGTTAGAACAGAGCCAAGTATCTGCCAATGTTCTACATTAAATAGAGCCGCAGCAACCTCCTCCTTTGCATAGTTATTTTATAACGCAAATCTGTTTTATGTCATAAAGATGAGTTATTGATATCTTCCTTTACTTCAATTCATTGAATTCTGTAGCAATATACGGTATGGCAGCTGCCCTGTTTATTTTTTTTAATTTTTTTTCCAATTTTATTTATTTCAAAGCACGTTCTATCGGGGGATGGGGAAATGGAATTAAATAGATTCCAGGTAAACTATAGATCACTGGTGGGCAACGTGATCTACTTTTAAAGGACCTCATGTGACGCCCTTGAGCCCAAAACAGGGCTGCAAATTCCTGTTGATGAATACTGGTCCTCTCCTCTTCCGTACTTCAGTGGGGTATTTCGTCCGGAAACGGCCCAATCGGCCACTGTGGCGAATATGGAATAAGCCCCTTTATCTTAAATCTTGCATTACCGCTGGACACTTGCATGATTAAATCTAGCGACTGATGCATTTGAGAAGAAAAGTCAAACACAAAGTAGCATTTTTCTGTTTTTTGTTTGTGTTGATATGTAAACCGAAATGTGTGCTGGACAAAGGTGTTCAACCAGATCTTGCACAGGAAATGCTGCCTGTCCCCCTCCCCCCTCCCCCCACCTTTATATCTGACATGGACTTGCGGAAATCCTTGCAAATTCCAGAGACATTCCAGCCAGTCAACTGTTTTACAAACCAATGCATTGAGGCTCAATTATTGCATAGTTACATTGTCAAGTAGATTGAAAGACTTGTCCCTCAAGTTCAGCCTTTTTGTTACATTTGAATTTGTACTCATCCAATATTTGTATTTCTATCGATCCAGTGGAAGCAAACAAAACATGCCAGTGAAACATTTTCCAATAAGGGGAAATAATTCCTTCTAGAGTCCAGTAATGGCAATCCGATTTCTCCCTGGATCAATCTTTGTCCTATGTTTATCTAATTCAGCATACCCAAGCATACTTTTCTAGAAACATGTATAACATGTTCTTAAATGTCTACTGTATCTGCCATCTCACCCAAGCAAATTGCACAATTAGGCTTATAAGGTATATTGTTGACAACATGATTTTCTTCTGTCTGCATGTTAAATACTTAAACAGTACGGATATGACTTGGCCCTAGACATTACAAGCTAATGAGGGGATACGTCACCAGAGCATTAACAAAACCATACAAAAAATTAGAGCAGGGCTGAAGGGGGGGTTTCCAATCGACCCGTGGCAGACTGCAGGTTGCCCCTAGCTGGTCACCAGACATAGAGCATATGTATTAAAAGTTCCTGCAAAGTGAGGAAGGAGAGGACAGCTAAGGCATGAAGGAGCTGTCACTGGGTAGGAAAAGTACCTGATCGCTTGTCCCCAGGCTTACAAGGTCATGGAAGGGTTGCATTGTTTTATTTTGGTTAGGAACAGAAATGTTACAATGTGGTGTCACATTGTGCTGAAATGAGAGAATGCTAAAAGTGTGTCCGGTCCGGTGTGGGTCTTGGCTGGTATTGCACAACTGGTTTACTAAGTCCCCTTAACTGAAAATTGTAGCTCTGCGTCTGGTGAGGAAAACCAGTTTAAGTACATGAATAGAAGCTGGTTGCACTTGGTTTTATTAGGCTATTACCTAGACATCAGCTGTCATTTTTATGTAACATCCATATAACAGAGTATTTATAGATTACAAGCAGCTAGGGGAGGGTTAAAATGAATCGTCACAAATAGATGGTAAATTACCATTCTAATGGCACATCATTTGATACATTATGTAATGGTTGCTCTATTAGACTGGATTATTTCATTTTGTCCATGAACATTCAACAGATTCTTTGATCAAATCACAATTGATTTCCCCTTTTTTATAAAAATAATATACAATAATAATTGTGTTGTGTACATACATAACGGTGAGCTGTGAATCATAAAAAGCAGAGTAGTCCTATTTATAATTTCTTTAGGCAGAAATATTGCGTGTGCGTTCTATCTATTATGCGTATGTTTACCTACTGAATTATTTTATGTATAAGATTCTGTTTTAAAACTGTTACCCACTAACGTGTATAGGTACCGCTGACCTGTGGGGAAGGGTCGTACTCTAGCATCTAGCACACTGTGTAAGATGTTGAACGGGCTGAATTGACTGTTTGGTATAATAAGTATGTTTATGGTTTAAAAAAAAATTGTAGGGGAAAGATCAGCTGATACAGAGACCAGTTTCCTTTGCTCTGTCTTGCTTATACCGTTGGCCTGTTGCATACATACGTAATCCCTTCTGAGCCAAAGAGTTGCAATGTCTCTTCTAAAATTCTCATTGACGCTGGGGGACTTAGATCTTCATTTGTCTGCAGCTAACGAATGCAACCTTCTTTTACTCTTAATTAGTAGCTGGTGGCTATCAGAGTAGATTTCCTTTTTAATTAAGGTGTCTAACTGCACCAGAGGGTCTTGTTACCAGTTCAAGAATCTCCTTCAGTTCTTTCAACTGGTTGTGTTTGCATGCAAGCTTCATCAAAATTCCTCTGGAGGGGATGTGGAGTAGGAAGGGAAGCCAACATTTACACTAGTATTGGAGATGCACTTTCCATGTGTTGCACAGTGATCATTTCAATCCAGTCAGAGTTTTTAACATGAAAGATGCTGGTAGTTCTCCAGCACTCGGTTGTTGCGAGTCCTAAATGCGGAATCGTGAAGGACTGTTTTCATTTTGGTTGGTTTTCTTTTTTTTATTCTCCAGTGACGGTCAGTTCAAAATGGGCAACAGTGCAGAGGCATCCATGTGTCTAAAGCTGCAATGTGTGTGTTGTTTTTGGGTGGGTAAATGGACTTCGTAGTCGATGGATTGATGCCAGGAGACCGGTCATTATAATACCATTTTAAATTTCCAGTATTTTATTCTGGAACACTGAGGGTTAACAGGCATTTTTCAAAGACCTTTTTCTTCCATGTAAGGTGCATAAGGAATTTATTGACGCATACAACAGAGATGTGTAGATGATGGCGACAGGTGAAAGTACCCAGAGCTTAATCTGGGGTTATCAGGCCCACTAAAATGATGAGTATATTATGGAAGTCTGGTGACAGTACCCAGACCTACCAGAGGTCCTGGCGATCAGCCTCAAAGGAAACCCTACCTTCCGGAAATCCAAAATTGTGAGATATCTGGCACACTATTCAGTTCACAAGGGTGTGAAAGATTTATTTATGACCAGGGAACTCGGCTGATTAAATTGATACCAAAGAAGTTCATACAAAAGTAGAAGTTGCGCCTCCCAAAAGTGGTGTCTACATATGTATCTTAATTATACAAATGCAACAGTGGCATCTTCAATAAAGATATGGGACCTTTTCTATATTCAAGCACTTTTAATTAAAAACAGTTGTTTTTTTTTTTTTTCCCTCAAGCCATAAAGGTGTCGCTACCGATTTTTGATTATGGGCGGGGGCGGTTAGGAACAAGCCCAGAAGGCAGCATGGGATACCTCACCGCGGCCATTTGGCTGCTGCCGTTCTGCCACCGGGGCGCAATTGTGGGGAGCAAATTTGGAAGCTTCTGCTGTAATTGATAACTGTAACACCCACGCTAAGGTGGGACCTTAACAATTGAGCAGTCACATGGACTCAGGACCCCACTGGGATTCATATATTTATTTATTACGCCTCACGAACCCCCTGTAGGAAATCACTGCCTTAGGCCTCGTTCAGGGTGCTGGCTTCGGAGGGAGGGCGTGCTGACGTGCGTGCGGCCGTCCGACACAATGTATTTAAAGGGAATTGTGGTTGTCGGGGTAGCAGCTGCCCTGTCTCCGAAGTACGGAGTTGACGCTGGCTGCAGTTTCAATAAACAACCCAAGTTGTTTTTTGAAGCTGCAGCAGCGTCACTGGTACCTCGGCAGCCAATGAAATCATTCTTGAGAATGATTTCAAGACAGCAACTTCGATCCCTAAGCTGCTGTCTGTAGCCCCCTCCCCGCCTCCAACTCTTGAAAAAGTCTGCTGGGGAAGATGAACACACATCGCCCAGCAGACTGCCGCTCGCACACGCAAACGCCCGCCCTCCAACTCCTGCCTCTGGCACCCTGAACGAGGCCTTAGACTATGACTGTCTCCCCATGTCCCTCCTGTACCAAGAATCGATAATAGGCTTTTGAATGAATTTTTCATTTGTCCACACTGGGAGAATTGTGTATTTAAATGTATTTTTTTTTTTTAAGAACGTTGATACAAGGAGGGAGTCACTGCATCTTGTTCTGTTCCTTGTAGCCAAGTACAAGAATAACATCATTTTTTGACTTGTATTATCTCAGCCACAGATATGTAATGTCACCTGTGATTTAATTAAGCGGAGGAATATTTAGCAGTTGAGGTTAATATAGATCAGAGTAGGTTATTATCCTGATCACTGACGCCCAGATTACATTATTACGTCACCCACCTTGATGTGTCTATATATAGATATTTTTATTTAATTTTTTTTAAATAACCTTTGCATCCTTGATATGGGATCATGAGAGCTGTAGATAATCTTTCAAGTTAGTATACCTTCCCTTGTGAAAGAGTAATAAGAATCTCTTGATCAGTACAATTTATTTGCCAAAGACTCACTGTAGGTTGAAAGGTCACCAATATATACAGTATGTTGCAAATGGCTCTGCAATCTGAGGGTGAAGTGTGAATCTAGGTGAACCTAGAATTTCTGGTCCAATTCCCAGCCTCCGATTTTGTTAAAAACGAGAGAGCAGTCATTCTCACCAGGCTCTTCTTACAACAAAGGGCGATGACTCATTTGGGTATGTCGCACACCTTTCTTGAAAAATAAAAAATATTAGTGAGTGGTAAAAAGGAAACCCTGATTTTAAGATGTAAAATGGTAAAATGATATAGTACCCTGATTGGCACAATCACAGTTTATTTAATTGCCCCCAAAGGGTCAAAGAGTTGTATGAGGAATATCACTGTTTTACCTAGAAGCCAGAGTCTGTCCTGTCTATTCAGTAAGACCATGCTGGAAGAAGTTAAACCATTTTGTATTGGTGCATTGAGTCCTGTATGTGTTTATGGGAATATGTGCATCTTGGAAGTGGTGTGTGTGCACACTTTGGGGCTTTAAAGGTGCAATGAACCCTACTTACTGTGGTGGTCTCCTTTATGAAAGCAATTTTACCTCAGAAGAATGTTTTATTTTGAAGTCTCTCTGATTCTTTAGGCCGGGGCTCTTCAAGTCTGACGTGACCCTTGGCCTGTCTGCAAGTTGCTCTGGCAGTTTAGAGCATTTTTTCCTGTCACTTTATACCTAAAGTGATAAAATATATATAGAGATAGAGATATGGTACGGACTGTCACATACTGTACAGCATACCTGTGAGCATGTGACCTGCATATGGGTTAATACACAGCTCGCTTGCTGGCCCACTTGCCACCTTCCGCAAAGATCCCTCAAATGAACAAGATCTCCCCTCAATCCAACCCAATATTCCGTCTGTCACGGACAGTACACTTGTGAGCCCCTGAATTCTATATCAACCAGGGTTCATATAAACGGTTACTCTAGCCAACTCGCCTTTCTCATGCGCAAGGTACTTTCAATGATTTAATATTAACCCCCTTACTCGATTGCAATTATATGTTGCTACCACCCAAGAAATATCAAATCTGAAATTGTTTGCAGCGTCTAAGGTCCCTGTTTATTAACGAAAAACTATGCACATAATGCGCACACACATCTGTTGTAGGCAAATATCTGAAAATGTAAATACTCTCTATAAAGAGGCAAACTGTTCTTTCATAGCCCAACCAAAGCATTACTTATTACAGGTTAATTGTAATATATAAAAATACAGTGCTTAGGTTACAGAACAAAATTATTATAAGAACATGGTTACAATAAATGCAAAACCGTTACTTAAAATAAAAGGATAAAATAAACAAATCCCTATACAGCACGTTACCATATGTCATAGGTCCTTTCCCAAGGAGGTCACTGGAATAGAAGAGAATTCACGTGTTCTGATTCCAAAACACACGTCTGTTGAATTGTAACGTAGAATAAAAAGCCCTACTTTTAATGCCAACTTCCCTTCATTGAGCACCATAAGCCCACCCCTGTCGTAAATCAGCTACTGGATTGACAGTTTTACGACTTAGAAGAAAATTAAAAACAACATTTCTTGACGCTTAAAGTCTGACTGCATATATGAAAGACCACATAAATTAATTTTCCGAATACTTAGACGCCGTCTTGCATCTGTGCTCGCCACATGCACCATTGCATCTAAAATTTGACAGCCTAACGCCGATTTTCGCAGGAGAAACCGTTATCGGTCTTGGGCACCCATTAGTCATAAAGTGTGGTAGGATTTGATTTCTTATCGCAACAATGCAAAATATGTACCTGTTATTCAGAATAGGTGTCATCGCATGATGTCCTCATTTTTATTAAAAGGACACACATTTCGCTTTTAGTGGGCTATCGGTGATACCGCTATGTACATTAATGGCGCTATATAAATAAAGACATACAATACAATACCATACCATACCCTCCCCAATTCTGCCCACTATGTAGATCAGCACAGACGCAATTTATTTTGTATTTTTAGCAATTTCTAACCAATGTTAGCCCCTGAAGTACAAGATAGATTAAAATACTTGATATCCCCAGCCATTTCTATAACCCAGATGGTAGAAATGACCATACTTCAACGTTTTGTAAGCATTCATGTAATTTTAGCTCAGTATCAACATTGTTGCTGTACACTTTTGACCAGTACTTGTAAATGTTTTCTAATCCTGCATTAGCTAGATGAGTTTAAGCACAGACTATCAATGTTGCAATAACAATGTTTTTCTTCTTCCTTCCAGTTTGAAATTCTTCTGTGTGTGCAGGATCTTGATGATCCAGCAGTGGATGTATGTAAAAAGCTGCTTGGCAAGTATCCAAGCGTCGATGCCAAATTATTTATAGGTAAGTCACGTTCTGAAACCATTTCAAGGATTTTAAAACCACTTTGTCTTACTTTCCCTTTTTGTTTTTAAAACCCTTACAGTGACGTCATACTTAATCAATGTGAAACCTACTTCTATGTACAGGCAGTCCTCGTTTTACAACGCTTCGCTGTACAACGAATGGCTTATCCAACGCTATGCAATGCATACCTATGTTAATTTTTACAACGCCAAAACGGCTTATCCAACGCTCTTACAACGCTTTGCAAAGTTGTTTGTGTATATAATATATATATTATATAATATTATATTATACTATCTAATATATTATATTATATTTTATGTTATATATATATATATATATATATATATATATATATATATATAATACAGTATATACACTATATAATTTGTGTGCTGCGTATCTTATTGCCTGCATAAAATATTTGGTGTATTTTAGTGTTAAAAATGGCTTCAGGAACGGAACCTTTCATTTAAACAGTGTTCCTATGGGAAAACGTGTTTCGCTTTAAGACGTTTCGCTATCCAACGCCATTTTGAGTAACGCATTGTGTCGGATAACCAAGGACTGCCTGTAGCCCAGTCATTCGAATAAAAAGAATAAATACCCAGAAGATTAAAGTAAAAAGGCTGTCAAACGTGTTTCGTCAATGTGGAATGCAGTGGTTCCAAGCCAATGTATTGTTTTTGATGCATGTTTAGAAAAATATATACAGTCTTCCGCCACTGAAGAGATGTACATTTAATACAAATGTTATACTGTATGTACTGTATTGTAGTTGTTGCAGTACTAAAAGGTAATTTGCGTGTTTTTTTATTTTTTAACGTAGGATTGAAGCAAGGGTTTCCGGAGCTGAACCCCCTTCATTTCAGCTCGGGACCCCCCTCCTTCCAGAGATGCTCATCTCCAAAGGGGTGCCCGTCACGTGGGCCAATGGGAAGCCGAACCTGACGATATCACGGCTTCCTATTGACCCGCAGGGCGCGGGAGCTTTGAAACTCTGCCATTGTGTGGAGCGGCTACTGGCACCCCCTATGGAGTTATCTCCTTAAGCAGGGGATCCCCAGAGCTGAAATTAATGGGGTTCAGACCCGGAGACTCCCTGCCTCAATGTAAAAAAATGGATTGCTGCTTGTAGTGATTTAGATTTGTCTTTCTCTTTGGTCTGGAATAATAGATCGGACCGAGCATCTTTTCAGCTTCCCACCCTAGGAGCAAATTTTGATTAAATGTGCAACCAATGGGTACATTTGCTATTCCTGTTTAACTTCAGTTCATAGCCAGCTATGAGGAAGATGGTTTCGGGGAATAAATGCGTGCTATGGGGAAATAGAAGCTATTGTATGGTATGTCACATACCTTATGCACTGCCAACAGCCTAGAGCAGAGGTACGCAAACCTTTGCCCCTGCCTCTTGTCCTCCGGCGCTCAGCCCCCCCCCCCCCCCTGCTCTGTGTGGCGGGGGTCATGTGACGTCACAGCGTCATTTGTGCTATGGCAACGCGCGTGTAACGTCACACCACATGACGCCGTGCTGCCATGGAGACGCTTCCAGACGCCGGCTGAAGCAAGATAAATTTAGGTTCCAGACGCCTCACGCGATCCCCCAGCATTTAATTTTAATGCCTTGGGGAAGAGCGTGGCACCCCCTTCCCCCTCCCCCCCCCCCAGGAAAATCCCACCCACCCACCCCCCCTGGCTTAGAGAATCTTTGACGAGATTCTGTCTTATCCTTTTTACTTTATAAGCTCAGAAAAGAACGGAGCTGACATAGCACGGATGTATAACAGACGAGTATTGTTCATAAATCGCTCCCTCCTGGGACTTGCAGTAAATGGCTTACTCATCCCTGTTTGTAATGTAATACACACCTGGCTGCCACACTATAAAAGCAATTGCTGCACTGTTACTAGTGCCCAATATTTGATATCCGAATTCCAAGATATCCTTTAATCTCCTGTTCAAGGAGTAAAGAATTCAGCTGGGTTTGTTAGTCTCTTATTTCGTGTCTTTGGACATAGAGCGGAGGTGGAAGGGTTCAGCAAATTAAAATATACATTTATGGGGGATAGGGGGAATCGCGATTTGTGATTACGAATGGCTATTACACTTGGGTGTATATAGCTATTATCTCTGGTAAAAATAAATTGCAGTACCATTTTAACTTGTCTGACAGGTGTTTTGTGGTCTCCTTTGCTGCTCAAATGATTCTCGGCAGGTTCTGCTGATCAAGGAAAACTCCTTGAAAGCATTCAAAGATAAAAAGCAGTGTTTGCATTTACAGAGAAACAGGCATGCAAGCAAAACATAAGTGGGCTGCATCGTATAGAGCTGTTGTCTAGGAGCTATTGTGTTGCCTAAAAGGTTCCTTGCAATTTTCAGGTCATTTGAAAATGGTACCAAATACAGAAGAATTTACCATGCATCTCATATCACACTCTATTAGAGAGGGTTGGGGTCACTTACAATGCATCTGATCTCAGACGCACTATTAGAGAGGGTTGGGGTTCCGCAGAATTTCACAGTATAATTATAGGGTTCCTTAATCAAAAACAAAGTTGGTAACCGCTTTTATAGAGACCCACATAAATAGCTGAGTTCTAGCTGACGGTAGCTTACTTCAGGGATGTGCCCACCGTGGGGTTGGGAGATGCTCTGTGGGGGGTGCAGCAGTTAGAGGCCCCGCGCTCTTCCCGGCAGCATTTAAAGTTAAATGCCGGGGAAGTGACGAAGGCCTCTGTAACTTCACTTACCTTGGCTCAGATGGCTTCTGGCGACGTGTCGCCATGGAACTGCGCGGTCACGTGACGCTGCGTTGCCATGGCAGCATGACGTCAGAACACCGGAGCCAAGATATAAGATGGGGGGCATGGAGGGGGTGGAGCTGGCAGGGGAAAAAGATTGTGCACCCCTGCCTTACCTGATGCCTTTAATCATCCTGCCAACAATTAATATTTTGGGGGTATTGCTACACACTTCCTTTATACTCTACAACTTTCCCTGAGAATATAGTGGTACACAATGATTGCATGTTCAGTTTTTTTCTTTTCCTTTGACCCTGCTACGAGTGGTAGGATTAAAGTAGCAATCCCTGATGAAAGGGGCAGTGCCACCCGAAACATTGTGCAATGTGCTTCCATTTGTGGTTATGTGCACAATAACAAATATGCACCTTTTTAAATACAAACTTTTGTAGCTATCGGTGTAATGCGTTAGCACAGCCTTTTTTTATTATTTTTTTTTTTTTTAAAGTTGCAATTTTTCCCATGAATAATAATTGTTACCTTAGCGGATGCAAGGGGTCCACCAATGGCAGTCTGCTGTTGCTGACCCGTGTTATTTCCAAGCTATGGTGAAAACCCCCTAGTTGCCAAGTTATTTCATGTCTTCATTTGCTGATTTGGAAAGAGACGTAGTTTTCACAGTCATAGAATGTATTTATAGTGGCCATCAGTGCGAGGTTGACCCAGCGGCCATATTGTTCTCTAGGGCTTGTATTCTTGTCTCGGAAATGAAACGCTAAGTAAGTGCAATGCTTCACTAGGGAGAAAATATCTACCGGTATAGATCTATATCAAATGGAAATATTACTGTGTGCTCATTTGCATGTCTTAGACAGGTCTGCAACCCTGCCTTTCACCATTATCACCCAGCATACAGTGCTTCCACTGCAGCAAGGGGTTCTGGGAAATGACATGCAAATGACCACACAGTGCCACCTTTGTCTTAAATCCATTATTACATGGAATCCTTAAGCCAATGCTTGCTCTTTTAAGCACAGCCTGGGATCAGATGCAAAGCCAGTTAACCCACCCACAGACAGCTGTTTCAACCTTTTGGGTCTCATCAGTGTTTGGTTGGTTGTACTGGCTTTGCAATTTTAAGACTTGGGTAGGTTTTCACCACACATTATTTATGTTATGGTGGGTGAAAAGGTGACTAAAAATCCTCCACCGTATAGTATATAGCACAAAAAAAGTGTGTGTATATACTAGATGTATTACATTTCAGAAGTCATAATGGTGAGTAATAAAAACTTTCTTTCATCCTTTTATTCCGAAATCCGTAGGTGGTAAAAAGGTTGGCATTAACCCGAAGATAAACAACTTAATGCCAGGATATGAAGTAGCCAAGTATGAACTCATTTGGATCTGCGATAGTGGGATCAAAGGTATGTTCTGAGGCAAAATAATTCCCTTATTTGCATGTAAACAAAAGGTACAATAAGAGTTGTTGTCGTTGTTGTTGTTGTTGTTGTGTGTAATGTGTAATGGTGCCAGTGTGCTCTATAGTATCACAAACCCAATCTCTGCCGCCAGTTAAACTAACCTTCCTTTTTTTAACCGGAACCGATGGATCCTCTCGAGTTGAAATGTGTTATTTTCAACTATGGGGTTATCCTCGTTTCCCAAATTACTTAGCGGTGAAGTTACTGGTATTTCTTACTGGCTTTTAAAAGGGGCTTAAATTGCGATTCGTTAAGAAGCCACAACCGATGTTGCAGCTGCCTATTGGCCTGAGATTTGGCAGCCATATTTGCCATGGAGGGAGATTTCATCTTGACAACTGTGGGGGTCCCCAGATGAGAACCCCCAAATTCCAATCCTCTGTAGAAAAATGGGGGGCATAAGAAAAGTAAGGGCAGTGGGGGAATTTAAAGCTAAAGTCAAATGTTGGTAATCCCTGTGTAAAAAAAACTAAATAACAAAATCGGCAACTACAGTTATGCACAGTGCTTCTTACAGATATAAATGAATCTTTAACCCAGTTTTATTTGTCTTGTCTGTTCTGCTGGGCATATCCACTAATCCATCTCCTGTTGCCTAAAGCTTGAGCGTATTGTTGCACTTATACTTTACATATTGTAATTGCATCAGTACACCTAACACACCTTAGAGAAGCTTTTATATCCACTCTAATGGGGTACTTTGACCTTTGTACTCTCTGGCACAACTTGTCCTTTAACAACACGGTAAAATCCAAAAGGCCTAAATGGAATTTACGTGGGCTCCATGTTACTCGTTGTTTTCTGCCTTGGGGGTGTTTACAATTTCACCCGTGTCCCTGTTAAATCATTTCTGTCTCCACTGCGCTGTTCTTGAGGCTATATGAGGTCAGTGGAACTTTTATTCATCCATATCCTCCTCATGCATAATGCGTAGGTCTGCAGAATAGGTAACACATGGAACAATGCAATGTAATGCATACTCCTAACAAGTTGGAAGTTGGTTCTTGTAAGAGAGGGGTTTTCGCTCCATATATAGTTTGTTAAATACAGTTCTATATCTTTGCATATTGCAGGGTTATGCCTTAATAATTAAAAGTACCCACTATGGCTTCCTGAATTCATGTGCACTACAGTTTTAAAGGGGCAGTCACTCCTAGGACTAGTGCACTAATTAATGCCTGTGACATCTTTAAGGTGTTATGATGATTTTGGGGTGACTGGTGATTTTTGTTTTTTAGTTTTTAAAAACAAATCTGCAACCTATAAGTATTCAAATGATTTTATGTAAGCATTGTATAAATATGGGGCGCTAAGACTTGGTAGGGGGTTGATATTTTCCTCTGGCTGCTCCTTTTTTGTCTTTAGTACGAAACACGATTTGGCTTCTCTCATAAGGGCCGGGTGGGGGTATCAGGGTGATGAGAATCATTGTTTTTGGCACGGTTCGATTAGTTGGCGGAAAAAACTAAGGCGCTCTCTATATATATTGCAATAGAAATAACGGGGTTAAATTACCGTCAAGGTGGGCCCTTACAATCACCCTATTGCCGGTGCCATATAACGGAGTCCACTTGGTGCAGCTCAACCCAACAGGATCTATCCAGGATCCTCATATATAGTAGATGAAAAAAAGGGGGAGGGAGCTAAGAAATGAGCTGGAATATTATGTGAACAATACAGACAGCAATGTACAATTAGAGATGTGTGAATACACACGTGTGACACATCAATGGGTTGGGAGAAAATAATAGCAATATTACACGGCCCTGTGTAAGCATGGAATATGTAGAAGGTTTCTTTGACAGATTTGTTTCTGACTGTCTAGTCTCCAGTTTTCCTCAATCCACGGATGATCGTAGCAGTGTGTGAAGGATATGTGAGATGCGAGTTTCCCGGACACATGGGGGGTCCCTCAGTTCTTGTCAGCAAACGCAGAGAAATAATATTTTAATTTTTTTAAACAAATATATTTATTAAACAAAATAGCAATGTGCAACTCGCATCCAATAACTTCCTCCGACGACGACAGTGGATTCCAGGATCGCTACGGCACAGAAGGGTCCCGGGAAACTCGCATCTCACATATACTTCACACACTGCTGTGATCATCCGTGGATTTGAGGGAAGTTGGAGACTGGACAGTCAGAAAAAATCTCTCAAAGAAACCTTCTACATATTCCATGCTTACACAGCCGTGTAAGTAATATTGCTATTATTTTCTCCCAAGCCGTTGATGTGTCACATTTCCGTCTGTGTGTGTATTCCCCACATCTCTAAGGCTGCGCTTATAGTGACGGCGACGCGATGTCGCCTGAAAACACAAGCATTACCGCCGTCACAAGCACTTATAGTATGCGTGACGCAACAACGCAACCAAAAATTTGGAAGCCGATAAAATTAGATTTTTCAGAGGCTGTCGCCACATGTGACAGCCTCTGAACCAATCAATGGCCTGGTCGCCAGCGACGTCGCCGAAAGTTAAATTATAACTTTCTCTGGTGATGTCACCCGTCGCATTCGTGTGCACTTTAAGCGCGGCCTAAGGCTACGGCCCCGGTGCCGGCCCTGTAAGGCTGGCGGCGCGTGCAGCCGAGATCCACACTGCAGGGGGAAAAACTGGGTGGGTGTGATGTGGGGGGTGGGGGGGCGCGGCCATGATGTCACCCAGCAGGTTTGCAATCATTGGCTGAACAGCCGGGGGGCGTGACCACCGCTCCATGGCCAGTTCTGAAGACAGTTTTTCTGTCTTCAGAAAAATCTGGCCGCGCAGCTGCCAAGGTAGGTGTCGGGCCCGGCCCCATTGAGGGTCAGTTATTGTCCCTGCAGCGCGCGCACTGCAGCGGGGACCTAGCCTAACTGTACATTCCTGTCTGTATTGTTCACACAATATTTCTGTGCTCCCATCCCCCTTTTTTCACCTACGGTTAGATTAGTGTAGGGAAAACAATTTGATTTGTTATATTTTTTTGCTTGCTACATGGGATTGCACTTTTAGAAATGGGATTAAATGCACATTATTTGTTTCAGTGGCTCATTTGTTAGATGACCCAAAACAAGGATCATTTCTACCGTTTTTTTTTTTTTTTTTGTAATTTTTCTGGCAATTTAGTTAAAGTGTAATTGTGGAACTGCAGAAAGTAACCTAATTTTTGTTCTGCGGGATCATGGCATATAAAAGATTGCCACGTCCTTCTGAAAGCGCTGCCGTGAGTTAGACTTGCGCTGCATGTGTATAAGCTCAATAAACGAGCATTGCTGATTGGAGATTATAGAATGCCCATCCAAGAGCGATCACGTGACCCAAAAGTGCCGGGGTTCTGGTAGCACTCTGGTACTGCCAGACCTCCTGGAACTGAAAAGGTTAATTTAAGTGATCATTTTTTAATGTAGACGGCCTTCCAATTTCTCTGCTTTTTCAGCCTTAATTCAGACCATACCAAACTAACAAAGCCAAAGTACTCGCAGCCGTTTTGGATTTTATTAGCTATTTTAAATTGGAATGGAACGCTAAATGTGTAATCATTACTAGATGCTAGAAATAGTCTTCCACTGCAGGGTCACGCTCAAGGCAGGTGGTCCATCTTCAAACATCCCAGTCACTTTCATTACAGGCTTTATTTCCTCTAAGCTTACTGAAGCATTTTTGGGGGTAATTTCCTTATTTCTTCATTATGAGGATGTGGAGTTTTATGCGATAAGCGGTTGATGCTGGTGGTTATTGGCCTGTTAGGACAGTTGAAAACCTGAAATCTGTAATAAAGGGGCAATCTATTGAGGGCTACATGGGATATATACGTGTGTGTGTGTGTGTATATATATATATAATTTACATATATAATAGTATATTTATATATTATTTAAAACCACTTCTTATACAAATCTCCATTGAAGTCAATAGGGATTTTCCACCAAAAATGGCCACTTCAGCGTATGTAGATTTAGCCCCTTAATGTCATTTGGCTTTCTTAGAAAGTACTCACATAACCTATTTTACTTATTTAGGTCTTGTGAAACAGGGAAAGGTTTTGCTTCTTTACATGAAAACGCCAAAGCATCTGTTTACCATGGAAATGTCAGTTTTTGAAAAAATAAATAAACATTTAACCTAATATGCATCTGTCCTTAGTTTACTTTTGATTTAAGATGGACTGCCAGAAACCGTTTATTAAAGTGAAATAGCATGTTCTTGTATAGCGCTGCTAGTTTTATGTAGCGCTTTAGAGACATTTTGCAGACACAGTCCCTGCCCCGTGGAGCTTACAATCTATGTTTTTGGTGCCAGAGGGAGATAAAGTGACATCCCCAAGGTCACAAGGAGCCGACACCGGGAATTGGATCAGGTTCTCCTGCTTCAAACTCAGTGCCAGTCAGTGTCTTTACTCACTGAGCCTTCTCCCACCAATACCCCGGTTCCCAGATACTATTTAATGGTAGCAAGGTTTGTGTTTGCTCACTGGTATAGTCGATGGGCAGGGGATAGAAGAAAAGTGCCTCTGTGCACAAATGCTTTAGTGTTCCATCATGGGTTCCGTAAATATTGCAGTAGCCATTAAAAATGCAGAACTTTGTCAAAATACCAAACGAGGGAAGTTAATGTTACACTTTTTTTGGCATTAATGGCTAAATATAAAAATAAATAAGTTCACTTTTAGAGACAGGAGAGCACTTGGAGAAAGCAGCAGGTGTGAACAATTTTTCATGTTGAAAGCACAGGTTTATAGCGGAGAAATGCATTATCTGGCTGTAAATGTTCAACCTTACTGGTTGTGTGAGACATGCTTAACCCTGTATCATTACCACTCTGTATACATTGCCTTTTTGTAATACTTTTTCTAACTAAAGCTCCTGTTCCGTATGCTTTGGTGCCCTCTTCCCCTAGTTAATGTACTAAGCGGTGCTATTTTATAAGATGCCTTCCAGCTCTGGAGGACATCTTGCAGCCTATCTACTTGAATGGGCCAGAAGGTGTCTTCATGCTCCAGAAGGTGTTTTGTGGCACAGCTGCATAGTAAATATGAGCCTTCCTTTCTAATCTTTATCTTTACATCAGGAGCGCAAACTGCATAATATGAGAATGCCACTGTTTTTTTTGCAGGTGCTCCTGTATTGCCACTAGGCAATTAATTAATTAAAGCCATTTTGTTTCACAGTGAAATCTGACACACTGACGGACATGGCCAATCAAATGACAGAGAAAGTTGGCTTGGTTCATGGACTTCCCTACGTGGCAGACAGGCAGGGTTTCGCTGCTACGTTAGAACAGGTGAGCATTCTACTCGCAATCCACTTCACAGTTTGTCCTGATAAATCTGTGATATGGAATATGCCAATGTTGAGTGGGGTGGTGTGGAAATGGTAAAAAATAAAATAAAAAAGCTTGTCGAGACTTAACCCAAATCTTTATAAATATTTAAAGGTCACTTGGATTGATCTGATGAACAATTGGTGACCATAATTCTTTGTTCTGAAGAAACAATGGTAAAGAGACGTTAGGTACATTAATTAAAATGCTGTCAATCTGTAATAATCGCTATGGTGCTTATCAATTATTTAGCCTTCTATTGTTTCTAGCTGCTGCATGAATTTTTTTTTATAAGTCTGAAACAGTGTTCCTTAATTTAAAAAAAATAACATTAAGTTACTGATATAATAAAATTAGTAAACATATTAATTTAAAGCATTATTGAATGTCATTCAGTTCAACGCTGTATAATTGTGTAAATAAAAAAAATTAAGACATTTTGAGGCATACACTAGCATTACTCTAAGTAGAGACTGATGATGGAGTAGTGATCACTGAATCGGTGTCCTGTGTCACTTTACCGACACAAGGCATATAGCCCTGTGATCATGCTAGCCCTGTAGCAAAGTAGTTTTGACAGCATACATACAAAAACTAAGTTTATGGATGCTAGATTGCCTCTCGTTCAATTCCAAAAGGAACAAATGTGAACAAATTAACATTCAGTAGGTTGTCACTGTTTCAAGAGTCCAAATAAAGGCAGTTGAATGCTTGAAGTGTATGTACTACTTAAAATGTATGTATGTCTTTATTTATATAGCGCCATTAATGTACATAGCGCTTCACAGTAGTAGTACACACGACAATCATATAAAAAACAAATAATATAAATAACACATAATGGAAGAAGTGCTTCAGGCATAAAAGTAACATTTAGGAAGGAGAGTCGCTGCTCTGAACTTACAATCTAATTGCTAGGTAGGAAGAACGTACAAAGACAGTAGGAGGGCATTCTGGTAAGTGCTCTGC
Organism: Ascaphus truei; assembly: GCF_040206685.1. Classification (NCBI taxonomy): domain Eukaryota; kingdom Metazoa; phylum Chordata; class Amphibia; order Anura; family Ascaphidae; genus Ascaphus; species Ascaphus truei. The sequence continues at coordinate 118,810,899 of NC_134483.1, read as the reverse complement.
AAGGGGCCAAGCTTTATGTTTCAGGTGTGTAGTATTATCCACGGAGCTACTCGTATGCTTCGTTAAGCAGGTGGGTCTTAAAGATGGATAGAGAGGGTGCTGGTCGGGTATTGAGGGGAAGGACATTCCAGAGGTGTGGGGCAGTCAGTGAGAAAGGTTTAGGGCGAGAGAGGGCTTTAGATACAAAGGGGATAGAGGGAAAACATCCTTGAGCAGACCACAAGAGTCGGGATGGTGCATAGCGAGAAATTATGGCTGAAATGTAAGCAGGGACAGAAGAGTGCAAAGCTTTAAAAGTGAGGAGGAGAATTGAGTGCGAGATTTGATAGGAAGACACGAGAGTGATTTCAGCAGGGGAGACCCTGAGACAGATTTAGGAAAGAGTCAAGTGATTCTGGCAGCAGCGTGTAGGGGAGACCGGTGCGAGTCAGGAAGGCCGGACAGCAGGAGGTTACATTTATCGAAACAGGAGTGAATGAAAACCTGCGTCAGAGTTTTTGCAGTCGAGCAACAGAGGAAAGGGCGTATCTTTGTAATATTTAGGAGGAAAAAGTGACAGTTTTTAGATACGTTTTGAATGTGAGAGAGGAGTCTAGTGTGACCCCTAGGCAGTGTGCTTGCACTACCAGGTGTATGACAGAACTTCCAACAGTAATGTAGAAGGAGGTAGTGGGGCCAGGCTTGGGATGAAATATGAGGAGCTCTGTTTTTGACATGTTAAGTTTAAGCCGGCGGAGGGCCAGGATGATATCGTAGAGAGACATTCAGAAACTTTGGTTTGTACAGCAAGTGTAAGGTCAGGGGTTGAAAAGTAAATTTGTGTGTCGTCCGCATAGATGCGATATTTGAACCCAAGAGATGTGATTAGATCACATAGAGAGAGTGTGTACAGAGAAATGAGGAGAGATCCCAGGATAGAGTCCTGGGGTTACCCCCACAGAGAGATCTATGGAGAAGGAGGAGGTGTTGGCAGAAGAGACACTGAAAGTACGATGGGAGAGGTAAGAGGAGATCTAGGATAGAGCTTTGTTAGGAATACCAAGAGTTTGGAGAATGTGAAGAAGAGGTTGGTCCACAGTATCAAATGCTGCAGACAGGTTGAGTAATATGAACAGAGTGTAATGACCTCTGTCTTTGGCAGCATGGAGGTCATTAGTTATTTTAGTGAGGGTTGTTTCAGTGGAGTGAGCAGTGTGGAAGCCAGATTGTAGAGGGTCTAGGAGAGAATAGGTGTTGAGAAATTGGAGCAAGCGAGAGAATACAAGACGTTCAAGGAGTTTTGAGGCGAAGGAGGCAGGAGGAGGGAGACAGGCCGATAGTTAGAAAGACAGGTAGGGTCAAGCTTGCTGTTTTTTTTTGTAATGTTATGACTTGCATGTTTGAAGGAGGAAACAGAGGTACCAGAGTAGAGGGATGAGTTAAAAATGTGTGTGAGTGTAGGGATTATAGCAGGAGCAAGAGGTTTTAGGAGATGGGAGGGAATGGGGTCAACAGGGCAAGCGGTAGAGGGAGAAGAAGAGATCAGCAGTGACGTATCCTCTGTGACAGCTAAAAAAGAGTCAAGGAAGCCAGGAGGAGATTTAGGAAGAGGTGTAGGATGGGAGGAGGAAATAGAGATGTCCTGACGCATGGATTCCACCTTTTCCTTGAAATAGTCAGCAAAGTCATGAGGTGAGATGGAGGTGAAAGAGGCAGCTGAGGGTGGTCTGAGTAGGGAGTCAAATACAGAAGAGTCGGGGTTGGTTAGACTTGTGGGTGCTGATTAGTACAGAAAAGTAGGTTTATTTAGCCTGAGAGAGGGCAGAGTTGAAACAGGATAGCATAAATTTTTAGTAAAGGAAGTCTGCGAGAGTGTGAGATTTCCTCTAGAGGCGTTCAGAGGAACGAGTGCTGGAACGTAGCATGCGTGTGTGGGAATTTAGCCAGGATCTGGGGTTGGAAGGGTGAGAACGGCAGAGAGAAAGCGGGGCATGTAAATCAAGAGAGGAGGATAGGGGAAATTTGTAATTCCTGACCAGGTTGTCGGGGTCTGGAGCAGGGCTGAGAGAGGAGAGGGTGGAGCGTAAAGTGGAATCAAAAGCTGGTAGGTTAATAGAGCGCAGGCCTCTTCAGAAACGAGGGGTAGTTGGAGGTGGAGAATACTTTGTCTGCAATGTAATGGTAATCAAAAGGCTATAAGAAACATTCACTGAATGCACACTGGTTATTAGCTGAAATATATTAATGTACTTTAAGTACACTCGCGAGTAAGTACATATCGCCCAGTAGGCAAACGGCAGCTCGCGCATGCGCCTGTCAGCACGTTCTGAACAGCAATACCGGCTCCCTACCTGTTCCGAAGCTGTGCGCAAGCGGGGAGACTATACAGCCTGTTACAAATGCGTTGTTTACATCAGTTATGCACGTATATGATGATTGCAGTACAGTACATGCATTGATCAGTGGGAAAAAGGTAGTGCTTCACTTTAAGTACATTTTCGCTTTACATACATGCTCCGGTCCCATTGCGTACGTTAATGCGGGGTATGCCTGTAGTTGGCTTGTACAAGCATTTGAAAGTGAGATTGTAAGAGAAGTAAACTTGAAAGGAAACCTATTTTCTGTATTTTCATAACTTAGGTTTACTTTGGGACGTCGCATCCAAGGACTTACATCTCTGCCAACGTAACAAGTTTCAAGTGTGTCACAGGAATGTCTTGTCTTATGAGAAAAGATGTGCTGGATCAAGCCGGCGGACTTATTGCTTTTGCACATTACATAGCTGAAGATTACTTTATGGCCAAGGCAATAGCTGACAGGTAAGTCCAGCGAGCATTGAAATACAAAGGAGAAACTGATACATGTGCTGTGGATCCTTGACATTTATCATTTGAAAGCGCACAAATGTTAAAGTTGATCATGTTCGAGTGGTATATATGACCACCTACAGTAGCATGTCAGTTCAACAGATACAACAAAATAAATATTAACCTGACACACCATGAGGAATTAAGATTTTTTTATTTGAGTATGTTCCCTATTTAAATGGGAAAGAGAAGACCTTAATTTAGCTTTCCCTGGAATTTTCTATAAAAACAACATAGGACACATTGGGTCCGGAGGAAATGTTCATCCAGAAACTGGACTGAGATCTGTTTACCTCAGGTCTCTTCAACTACGTTTCCCACGGGGCTAGATCAGAACAAAATGGTTCAATAGGGGGACGGGAAGGGCTTTGCCATTATAATCTAAAAAAAAAGCATATGCTTCAATCAAGAACTAACATTGTGAATGGGTTACAACATTTTTTAACTTCTGCATCAAATATTTTGTATCATCTTCGCTAAAAAAACATTGTTGAACTTCTTGAGCAACCGTCTTCTAATTAGCAGGAGTAGATAATAATATTAATAACTTTATTTATATAGCGCTTTTCTCCCAATGGGACTCAAAGTGCTTCATAGTTAGAAAAGAAGAAAACATTTAAGGTTATAAACGAGACTAAATGCAAGGAAAGACACAATACAGGATGGGAAGGTACTGTAGCTATTAAATGCCGGTCAGGTAGTGGTTAATTAATTAAATGCCAGGGTAAACAGGTCGGTCCTGATCCTGTTTTTATAGATTTACAGAGAGGGAGCCTCTCGAACTATACGAGGCAGATTGTTCCAGAGAGTGGGAGCAGAGTGGCTAAAAGCTCGGATCCCTGAGGAAGTCGGGGAGATTCTAGAAACTATTGGGAGTCCTTCACCTGCAGGTCGAAGTGAGCGAATGGGAGTGTAGGGAACTAGAAGCTCTTTGAGATAGTTGGGACCCTGGTTATGTAGTGCTTTGAATTGTCCGAGGGCCACTTGTACGCACTTCACACGCTGGATTTGGCCACGTGCTGCAAGTTGAAGAGTCCCGATTTATCAAGAAATATCCACCAGTGGGGAAGCAGGTAGTTGTGCTATATTCACTTGATAAATGAATCTGCGCACAACAGATTTTTCTTTTTCTGACAGACCGTTTCAGCCCTAACCTGTTTTCTTCCCCTTCCTTTAGAGGTTGGAAGTTTTCTATGGCTACACAAGTCGCAATGCAGAACTCTGGGTGTTACTCCATATCCCAGTTTCAGTCTAGGATGATCAGGTAAATCTACTGGCTTTACTGCATTGTTCCTGCATGGGGTTTGTGTGTGTGTGTGTGTGTGTGTGTGTGTGTTTATCTATCTATATCTCTTCTGCTAAAGATTATTTCACATGCATAGAATTCCAGAGAGGATTGCTGCTGTTATTTTGAATAGTTCTGTTATGGATAATGAATTGATTGTTTAAGTCCCCGTTAGTTTTCACGTTCTAGTTTTATATTGAGACTTGTCATCGTAGAATTTAAGGGTCTATTTATGAATGTCACTCGGCCGCATGACTGTGGCAAAACCAGTGCAAAAAGGAATCTCATTGAAAGCAATTGGAGTTTTTTTTTTCTGGTAAATCTGGTGTCGTGTTTATTGCACTAAATATATGCTCCAGTTTTCCAGCTTTAAGATTGTAGTATATAGACGTTAAAGCAGCAGTTCTGGTGACACTTTGTTTTTGGGGTGTGTTTTTGTTGTAATAAGTTAGAAGCAAGGGGTGCCCGGAGCTGAACCGTGTTGAATTCAGCTCCCGGGACCCCCTGCTTACCGAGATACTTACCTCTGTAGGTGCTGTCAGTAAGAGCCCCTGCTGGGCAATTAATATGGTGGTTTAAAAGTTCTGCATCCTGTGGACCAATAGGAAGCCCCAACATCATCCCTTGCGACTTCCTATTGGTCCACTTGACACTGGAGCTTTAAACTAGGCAGCATCTACGGAGATGAGTATCTCGGGAACCAGGGGTTCCTAGTTTCTCTTAAACTGCGCAAGCATGTACACTTGTCAAGTACACTTGTCAAGAACAGGGAGCATACAATATAGAAGTGCAGTCAGTTGTAATAGACCTAACACATGCTGTATCATGTTTGTTTTATTATTCAATTCACAATGCTCCTCTGTTTCCCTAATGTAGATCCCAAAGTCTTTTTATGAGTAAAGATGTGTGAAACTTGCGCCCACAGTTGTGTCTTTTTTTTTTTAACCGCAAAAAAATTTCCGCAGCCTACTCTGTCCACAGGCGATTCACAGAGCTTTGGCATGGCCACTGCATCGTGCCCAAATCGGCAAGATCTGCCTATAAAGTCAATGGCACACTGTTTTATTCACGGTTTCTTGATACTTCACTGAAATCTTGCAAAATGTAAATCCTGTTTCATGTACTTGGCCCTTTGAGGTTTTTTGATACGTTTCACAAGAAAGCAAAACTGCAGTGGTGGGGGGGAGAGGAGAGCTGCATTTGGCAAAGTTTCGCACATCTCTAGCTGTGAGCTGCTCAACTATAAAGGAATATACAAGGCATAATATTTTAAGGTGCTCTTTCCATGACGGAGAATGTTTTCATGCTACAGTTCTATATTTGCAACAGTCATGGTGACCATTCATATTTCTCATCCAGGTGGTCCAAGCTGCGGATTAACATGCTGCCTGCTACAATAGTGTGTGAGCCCATCTCTGAGTGTTTTGTTGCCAGTTTGATTATTGGTTGGGCAGCACATTACATCTTCCGATGGGACATCATGGTGTTTTTTATGTGTCACTGCTTGGCATGGTTCATATTTGACTACATTCAACTCCGAGGTGTTCAGGTATGGATGTAATAATGCTTTAAATTCTGATAAGATAGGAATAAAGTGTGTGTGTGTGTGTGTGTGTGTGTGTGTGTGTGTGTGTGTGTGTGTGTGTGTGTGTGTGTGTGTGTGTGTGTGTGTGTGTGTGTGTGTCATGCTGGTTGGTAGTAGACTATATACATTTGTTAAAGTTGGTTTTGTTGTGATACATTTTGAGTGGACCAGTAGACTTGTAGACACCTATGAGGTTTTGAAAGCGCAGTACAGTATAATTTTATCTATTACGAATAATTAATGTTGGCCCCCTAGGTCACCTACAACAAATCTACATTTCTCCGGGACATGGGGATATGACTTAGTGTAACTGCCTGGGCCTGTAGTTTGATATCGACTTTTTTTTATTAGTTCAATAATTTCTTCAAAAACCTACAGAGCCTAGATCAGTGCTTTTCAACCATTTTTTGGTTAAGGAACCTTAGAATTAGATTGAGAGGGTTGGGGTTCCCCAGAATTTCACAATGTGTCTTTTTAGGGGAGCTGCCGGTGCGCACGGGAAAATCCCTGCAGTGGTAACAGTAGAGAGCGCACACACCTCTTACTTGGGGACCTGCGATGCTGTGCCGAGCCGAAGCTCCCTTCTCCTGTCAGCCAGAAGTTGAACGCAACTTCCGCCAACAGGAGGAGGGAGAGGAAGGATCGCAGTGACCAGGCGGCTGCCGAGCTAGGGAGTCGCCGCTGGGCCCGGGACAGCCCCCCATCCCCATAACTATCACCGATCACATCTCCCTTCTGTAAAGAGGGGAAGATATAAACATTACAACCTGTTTTATTTTACTTCTCATATATTTAACATACATACTCAATGCAATTGTAAGCTGCACGTCATCAGTTTGTAAAGAAGCCCATATAAGTGGTATGTATTTGATTATACAGTATTTTCTTGTGTAGAACAGCAACATCTGCAGATCTGCACATAGGATTTTGCAGATTCAGAGCTGCAAATCTTGTGTTATCTGAGGCAGGGGATAGTGATTTTCCCAAGTTTTCAAGGAGCCGGGGATGGAATAATTAAGTAGTTAAAAACTAATAGTCATGACTGCATGTGTGGATCATATGTGGAATGTTATGGAGTATTATGGTATATTACTGAAGTAAATCCAATAAGAAATTGTAAAAGCAATTAGGCGCATGGGTTGTCGCCAAAGTATATTATAAGTAATATGGATGTATCTATTGTTTGATTTCGCATGTAAATATTCACTGTGGAAGGTACAGAGACACATTTTAAAGTTGGCAGTACCGAGCTTACACTGCCATTTTTTATAAGCCCCAAGAACTCCAGAAATCAGAGTAAAATGCCCATTTTAAAGAAAAATTCACATACTCATTTGGGTTTGACACTGGCCCAGAGTTTTACTTTTAAATGCTTCTAGGTTTCCTTCACAAAATGTACATGAAAATACGAAAATGCGTGTTACAGTACTCCCAAGTGATTAATGATCTACTACCATTAAATGAATTGCATGAAACTGAGGAGTTTGTAACAATGGCATGTGCTTAAGCATAGGTCCAGTATTTATCCAGAAGGATCCTCAGAACAATCCATCACTTTAGGCGTAGCATGCTGTAGAGCAATCATTCTAATATTCCTTCTGCCATTCTTGCAGGGAGGCCCTCTTTCCTTTTCGAAACTGGACTATGCGGTTGCCTGGTTCATCCGAGAATCCATGACGATATACATCTTTCTATCTGCCTTGTGGGATCCCACCATCAGCTGGAGGACAGGACGCTTTAGATTACGATGTGGAGGGACAGCAGAAGAAATCCTAGATGTATAACCACAGATCTGTGACTGTATTTAAAAGGACAAAAAAAAAAAAAACACATTAAAAAACAAAAGAAATAAAAAAAAGTATTATAAATTATGTTTATACAAATGCTTTTAAAGAAAAAAAAAAAAACCACCCCTGCATTTTCAATTGTTTTATTACATGTATGTTTTGCTATCTGATCTTTAATTTATTTTGCATGGCACTTTGCATCTGTGAAGACGAAAGACGTTTGTAATCTCTGCCATATGGGGACAGTACTGTACATTGTATTTGTGTAAAATATAAGAGAACCTGTACTCGTAGGTGCTCTGCAGTGCATACATACTACAGGAACCTGCTCTAAATGAAGGCTTCCTATGCCGTTTGAATGGAGAAGTAATATTTTAGAGGTTCACTGCAATTTACAGTAGACTGAGACCCTTCTAGCGAAGAAGCAGATCGGTCATTTTGTAAAGGACATAGCATGTGTGCTTTAACCACCCCAACAGGGCTAAAATGGCAGACAACCCGCTCCCATTTTTAGCAATCTTTTTGTATAGCGAACGAAACAGGAAAAAACGACCATTCATTGGATTTCTTACATGCCGTTTGGCTACCTCGAAAAATTGCTGCAGAGTAAATCTTATCTTCACTAGGTAACTACACCTTGTATGTGAACTTGAAGACTTAAAAAAAAAAGTAATAATCAGATGGCATTAAATGGGGATCTGTATTGTTTATAGAATGGGTTTCCTTCCTAGCTGTTATTGCAATGAACCAAAAGTAGACTCCGTTTGATGGTTCCCAATGGTTAGCCATTCTGCTAAAGATCTTTGTTGGCTGGTCCTGTGTGGGACCATTGCTAATCACTGTGCTGTAATTAGCGTCAGCTCTCACCACCAACCATCCTCCTGGCGAGGTGGTTTTGCTTCAGTGCAAGTTACATTTGTTTTTGTTTTTTTCTTCTCTTTATACATCCGATCTAATAGAATCCAGTTTAGAAACCATTTCACACACAAACTATTTTCTTACTCCACCTGAAATTGTTAATAAGAAAGTCATTTTGTGCCACGTGCATTTAGTCTTTTTAGTGCATGTATGCGATTCAAAATGAAAATCACAGTAAATATTGTAAATATATATTTAAGTATATACAAAAAGGCAAGGTGTTTTTACGGAAACTGATGGAGCTGTATACAATCTTAATTTATTAGCTGTCAAACAAAGTCTACTGTTGGGTTGTATGCTTTACACAGTTGAATCGAGTTGTATGTAAATGAGATTTTTTTACTCCCACTTGTGTAAGGACTGAACAACGGGCAAGTTGTAAATGCATGCTGTATATATTTCCTGCAATTGTAATGTTTGTAATTATTGGCTTTTGTTTTCAACCTCACTGTCTAGTTTCTCTTGAAGCAGTGGTGAACTGGACTTTATCTTGGTTATGTACATGCACACTAAAGAAGTGAACAGGAAATGCATAAGCCTTCCATATTTATATTTGTACATAATTTTGATTTTTTTTTCTCCCCCTCCAGCATTGAGACTGGCTAGTGAGCTGACATGGACATTTTTATCACACACAATCATAGCACATGCCAGAGAACGTGTATGGTATAATAGCAATAATTAACTCTAATAAAGATACCTGGGCAATTCTTTTTCCCTTTTACTGAGCCAATTTATGTGATTGCCCACATTTTCACACTCACATCTTTATTTATTTAAAACAAAAATAAGGTTTCTGGGGGGGGGGGGGGGGGAGAAACATCTGGGCCAAAACCATTGTAGCCAGCTTAATACTTTGCCTTATGACATCAAGAAATTTGTTTGATGGGCATTTATGTTCTGCACGGGTGGGGCGAGGCTTTTGTTGCATGTTCACGTTCTTCGAGAATCAGGCGGAGAAAACCTTCCCTGAGGAAATAGCACATTGCAAACCAGTCTAGTTGTGACCCACATATGATGTCCATGAGACGCAACTGTTTTGTTACCGATGTTTTGTATTTTTTTTTGTTTGTTTTTTTTTTTTTTGTTACATGTTCAAGGAAGTTTGGTTGATGCCATCCATTATGCTGCTAAGATGAAGCCTGGCATGTTTTGTGGCTGGATGCTGATCAAAGTTTACGCAGTGTAACTAAGGAACGAGACTAGGCCGGACAGACTTCAATTTTTATGTTTTCTAGATATGACAAATGACTGTTCTGTATGTGTGTATTTTTTGGACTTCTCTAACCTCTGCTCATTAAACAAGTAAAAATTTCCTTGAAGGGCACAATTGGAACTTTTGTTTTCTTGTATTGGAAACTTGGCTTCATTCTAAAACTGAAGCCTGTTTTCTAGAGGGCATCGCCAGCTGAATAATATTTTAATTCCAAATACAGCACTGTTAATTTAAGTGGTCCTGAAATGGTTACCAAAAAGGACATACAATATTCCATGTTTATTTAAAATCATTGTCTTTTTTTAGTTTTTGTTCCAAAAAATAAATTTTGATTACAATCAAAGAAAACATTGAACGGTTGTGTTGCTTGTTTTTTTTACTCTTGGTTGAAAACATTATTCTATAGATAATTGCAGTCATTAATTTTTTTTTTATTATTATTTGCTGCAACTTGAATATAAAAATGCATCTATGAACTTGTAAGGACCATGGGTCATATTTGCTAAGCTACAGTATGCTACACTCCACGACACCTTCCAGTGCTGGGAAATGCATTACCCAGACATTTGTAAGGTATATTCTGGCGCTGAAAAGTGTCTTGGGGAATAATGGCACTGGAAACTTATCAAGCACTGTAAAAAAAAAAAAAATGTTTTTTTTTTTTTTTTTAAATTGGCCAACAAAATATGATATATGTAGAATACATGATTAAAGAACATTTGAAAGCACTAGTCTGTCAAAAAATGTCAAAGATCCCTAATTTTACAAACTATACAATAAATACAAATAGAGCTGGAGTAATAGACTCTAATTTGGGAAATGCATCTTTGTGCATGCTAAAGTGTACATTAATTTCAAATTGTCATTCCAAATACAGCCTACACCTCCATTGGAGAATGGCAGCACACCTGAAATGGAGACTTGAGGTATCCATACCTTGTGCACAAAAAATACTTACCAACAACTATTACATTGGTTCAGCAATACTGCACTATGTCCAATATCGTTATTAAAAAAAAAAAAAAAAAAGTTCACCATATGTAATACACCTTCAAATTACATGCCTAGTACAGATAAGTGAAAAGTATAAATGGCAAATAAAAACATTAACGAGGGAGGAGCAGGAGGACCAGCATTTCATACTACGACTATTCCTTAAGACCAGATGAATCTGTTGTACTGTAGGTGTATTGTATTTTTAGTTGCCGAGTTTGTAACTTTGCATCAATGTGACTTCGAAAGCATTCATGGAAATTATGAATTGGCATGATGAGGCTCGATAAGTCAATAAATGTTGTTTTATATTGTGGTGGTCTAGCTCCTTTTATTTACTTTTATTTAGTTTCTGCTGAGTTTTGACTTGTTTATTTTTTCATTGGCATCAGCAGTTCTCTCTTCACTAGGGGTTATTCATTAAACAACGGCGCACTTTTACATGGAATGATAGCAGCCATTTCAGTTTCCAAGGGAGGTAAAGTTTCAACAAATTATATCTCCTGAATGTAAATATGGCTTTTAAAAAGGGTTGCATTATACAGCTGTAAAACGACATTACATAGGCACCCAATGGGTTTAAATGGAAGACATTGTGGTGTATTTATTGATCTGATTGCACCTTGAAAGAGGGCTGCTGTGTTCTTCGCTACTTCAAAATGCTTCCAGATAAAGTTGCACTACACCAGGCCTGCACAACTCCAGTTCTCGAGGGCTGCAAACAGGCCAGGTTTTCAGGATATCCCTACTTCAGCACAGCTGGCTTAATTAGAGGTCCAGTATGACTGAGCCACTAATTGAGCCAGCTGTGCTGAAGTAGGGATATCCTGAAAACCTGGCCTGTTTGCGGCCCTCGAGGACTGGAGTTGTGCAGGCCTGCACAACTCCAGTCCCCGAGGGCCGCAAACAGGCCAGGTTTTCAGGATATCCCTACTTCAGCACAGCTGGCTTAATTAGAGGTCCAGTATGACTGAGCCACTAATTGAGCCAGCTGTGCTGAAGTAGGGATATCCCGAAAACCTGGCCTGTTTGCGGCCCTCGGGGACTGGAGTTGTGCAGGCCTGCACTAAACCGTCATTGAAAGATTCAATAGTTCAGTAGTTCCAACTTTTTTTTTTTTTTGTTCAGGGAACTGTATAAGTATATTGTGAAATTCTGCGGAACCCCCAACGCTCTTTAATAGCGCGTCTGAGATCCGATGCATTGTGAGGAACCCCAACCCTCTCTAATAGCGCGTCTGAGATCCGATGCATTGTGAGGAACCCCAACCCTCTCTATCAGCGCGTCTGAGATCAGATGTATTGTAAATTTGCATTGAACCTGAAAATTGCAGAGAACCGTTTAGGGATGCCCGGGGAACACGAGGGTTCCTAGAAATCCCAGTTGAAAAACACTCCCCTCGTTGCTTTGACTCCTATGGAGGCCCTTTTTTTTGTGTGCAAAATACAGCTCTGTGGAAATCAAAAAGAGGTGAATCGGTTCAAAACAAATGCCTTCATAGTGCGCTGAGGTTTGCTGTACTTGGCCTTAAGCAATCTGTTGGCATAACCTGTTAGGCTGGTAAAGCTCGTTTGACCTGCAAGGCTGTGAGAATGCCAGGGGGACTGCACCTGCTGAAAGTCATTTCCTGCATCACAATCGCTGCCTTTTTAAAACTTTAAACTTAAATGCATTTCCTCATCAAACCGGCCTCCCTTTAATGTATCTCTGACTCTGGCCATAAGATGAACGATCTGAGGGTTGCCATACTCAAAGGTAATCTTAAAACCCCGAAAGAGAGACGGTTGCATGAATACAAATTTATGCAACTGTTCGGGACACTTAGCAGTGGCCTAAACAGATCGAAATTTTATGAGTCATTACTGACACTAGCGAACTCTTCCCATGAGCGCTAAAGGCCATGTATGTACATACTGTGCTATATGTATACACACACAGCTGTCTCTCACACATACTAATACTCCTTATTTTTCCATCCCTATACACCAATAGGGACCACATAGTATCCACACACACTTTTAGTTGTGCTACAAACTCTCACATTTCCACACCCACCCACACCATTTATATCCCCTCTCACTCCACACACACCTTGTGTAGAGCACAGTTTATACTGTGGGTTCTCCATTCATTTTTATTCACACTGATACACATACACACTCTTTCTTCACTTGCTTTTAGTTACCCTTTGACACCTCCAGCCATAAATCTCATCCACACCGGGGGAAGGACCAGCACAGATAACATTCCAAGAGACACTGTTTTTAAGTTATCCTTGCTTCATTCATTGTAACATCGCCGGAAGAAGAGATCAGTGTATCTCGAAAGCTCGCACAAATAAAAGCATTTCGTTAGCCACAGAACGGTATCATCTATTTATTTTTTGATATATATATATATATATATATATATATATATATATATATATATATATATATATATATAGTGGTCGACAAATCACCAAAAAATCTACTCGCCACCTAGTACCAAACGTGTGCTGCTTGGGCCAATAGGAGCTCGCCATGATGTTAAATCCACTCGGCCAGGGCGAGCAAATGTATAGGTTTGTCGAACACTGTATATATATACATATACTGTATATATACAGTGTTCGACAAACCTATACATTTGCTCGCCCTGGGCGAGTGGATTTAACATCGTGGCGAGCTCCTATTGGCCCAAGCAGCACACGTTTGGTACTAGGTGGCGAGTAGATATTTTGTGTGGCGAGTAGATTTTTTGGTGATTTGTCGACCACTATATATATATATATATATATATATATATATATATATATATATATATATATATAATCAAAAAATAAATAGATGATACCGTTCTGTGGCTAACGAAATGCTTTTATTTGTGCGAGCTTTCGAGATACACTGATCTCTTCTTCCGGCGATGTTACAATGAATGAAGCAAGGATAACTTAAAAACAATGTCTCTTGGAATGTTATCTGTGCTGGTCCTTCCCCCGGTGTGGATGAGATTTATGGCTGGAGGTGTCAAAGGGTAACTAAAAGCAAGTGAAGAAAGAGTGTGTATGTGTATCAGTGTGAATAAAAATGAATGGAGAACCCACAGTATAAACTGTGCTCTACACAAGGTGTGTGTGGAGTGAGAGGGGATATAAATGGTGTGGGTGGGTGTGGAAATGTGAGATTTTGTAGCACAACTAAAAGTGTGTGTGGATACTATGTGGTCCCTATTGGTGTATAGGGATGGAAAAATAAGGAGTATTAGTATGTGTGAGAGACAGCTGTGTGTGCATACATATAGCACAGTATGTACATACATGGCCTTTAGCGCTCATGGGAAGAGTTCGCTAGTGTCAGTAATGACTCATAAAATTTCGATCTGTTTAGGCCACTGCTAAGTGTCCCGAACAGTTGCATAAATTTGTATTCATGCAACCGTCTCTCTTTCGGGGTTTTAAGATTACCTTTGAGTATGGCAACCCTCAGATCGTATATATAGATCGTGTATATATATATATATAAGAAGAAAGCGCCCGATCCTAGTGCAATAAGTTCAAAATAGACATTTAATATTCCCAAAAATCTAACAAATAAAAACTCACAAACAACAGATATTAGAGTGCGTTTTATGAGATAATACTCAAGCACCAGTGGCTGGATACTCAGCTCCTCCGATCGTATGCCTCGTGATGGCGTCAGTTCCACACTCCTCTGAGCTTCTGTCCAGCAGGAACTCAGGGAGCTATGCAGCCGCTATTGTCATCCCTCATGAACAGTGCACGAGGATGAATAGTTCCGGGCAAGGCAGGAAGAGGCAATGGAGTCACATGAATGGAGCTATCAGCGAGCTAGTGTCCAGTACTGGGTAACAGGTGAATGCGCTCACACTAGCAGCACAGTGCACACCCTACGCGTTTCTTCACGTCAAGTGATATCATCCCCTGATGAAATCACTTGACGTGAAGAAACGCGTAGGGTGTGCACTGTGCTGCTAGTGTGAGCGTATTCACCTGTTACCCAGTACTGGACTCTAGCTCGCTGATGGCTCCATTCATGTGACTCCATTGCCTCTTCCTGCCTTGCCCGGGAACTATTCATCCTCGTGCACTGTTCATGAGGGATGACAATAGCGGCTGCATAGCTCCCTGAGTTCCTGCTGGACGGAAGCTCAGAGGAGTGTGGAACTGACGCCATCACGAGGCATACGATTCGGAGGAGCTGAGTATCCAGCCACTGGTGCATGAGTATTATCTTATAACACGCTCTCTAATATCTGTTGTTTGTGAGTTTTTATTTGTTAGATTTTTGGGAATATTAAATGTCTATTTTGAACTTATTGCACTAGGATCGGGCGCTTTCTTCTTTTTTTTTCTACAGATCATTGCAAAGTCGTTGGCTCCATAAAGACGGCTGTCTGGATCCAGCATTAAGAATCATCTACAAACATTTTAATTTTTGGGAACATTTTACAGTGGACTTCCACATTTACTGGTGTTTTGACTTGATATTGGTTTGATTGCATTTAATGTATTTATGCACAATGTATATACTTATATCTGTTTCACCTCCATATCAGGTTTTCCCTCTAATTTAACTATATAGTCTTTTATATAGGCTCATAGAATTTATTATTTGGTCACAAATCACATCACTAGTTAGACATTGTTTATATATTATATATTTAATAATTTTATATTAGGTTACACTTTATTTCATCTCTTTGTTGTTACATATATTTTTTATTTACAATATTATACTTATACACTTAGGGTGTTATTTTTATATATGATCTCTAATGATTATTCAACACCAGATTTTTAGGCGCAGTGTTTTATCTGTCTATATATATATAATTTTTTTTTTAAATATTCGGTGTCCACGCTCAGACCGCGTTATAGCAGATTGCGCTATAACGGGGTTGAGTGCTGTGTGTGTGTGTATATATATATATATATATATATATATATATATGTATGTATATGTATATGTATGTATATGTGTATATATATATATATATATATATATATGTATATATATATATATATATATATATATATATATATATATATATACACACATACATACACACACACACAGCACTCAACCCCGTTATAGCGCAATCTGCTATAACGCGGTCTGAGCGTTGACACCGAATATTTAAAAAAAAAAATTTTTTTAATGTGCCAAACTTTTTATATATATACACACACACCTCCCTCTCTCTCTTCTGTGGGCGGCTCCTCCTGCTTCCTGTGCTGTGTGTGCACTTGGCCCCCGTGTGGTTGTGTCTCCTTGTGCTGCTGCTGCTTGTTATTATCAGTATTGTTGTTGTTGTGTGACCCTCCTCCCTGTTATGTCCTCCCCTCCTCGCCCCTCTGCTCGGGCTGGTCGCACCGGGGGGTCTCCTCCCGCGGCCCAGAGTCTGGAGCCCCAGGACAAGTGCAGCTACCTCGGCCTGTCCCACGGGAACCTGCGTGTCCACTACAAAGGTCAGCACCACCGGCAGGGAGGGGAGACGGGGCAAGGGGCAAGACGGGGTGTAATATGGCTACCGAGGGGTGCCATAGAGGCAGATTAAGTGCTAGGAAGTCAGAAGGGTTGGGTACTGGGGTAAAAGAGAAATGAGGGGGGTTGGGAGGCAAATCATGACGTAGGGGGGTAGAGGGGCACCCACAGGCCTGGAAGGGAGAGGGTTTCTGGCTGCCTTATTATGGCTCTTACTCCGTTCTCCCCCCCCACCCCTATTTGGTATAAAACAACACTCCGCTGGGGCATCGTGGTGGGGCTGCTGGGGGATCGTAAAAATAGCAGCTCTATACAAGAACAAATTATTATTATTAAGTGCTGGGGCATGGTGGTGTGGCTGCTGGGGCTGCCGAAGCCTCACTCCTGCCTCCTCCCTCCTTCAAATCGGGCGCGAGGCGGCCATTTTTTTAAAATTAGCGCGACCCCAGTTATAACGCGGTTGGATCGGGTGGCCCTCGAGGACCGTGTTATAACTGGGGTTTAACTATATATATATGTGTTAGAACTATCTCTTCTTTTATTCTGATAGTTATTATTTTTAGAACTATCTCTTCTCTTATTTTGATATTGATGATGTTCATCATACCTTTTCTTGGGGTAATATTTGTGAGATTTTTGGTATTCTCTATCATGGTCACTTTGATTATTTTAGTTTCCTCCCTCAGTCCGGTAACTACCGGTTCTTTGTTTTTGATGTTGTTCATTTTGTTGTTTTTTAGGGGGATTTTGACCATTGTTAGAGATACCTTTTTCTCTATCAAATTTAGCCCATTCTCTCTGTCTTCCATTGTCATAATCGTGCTTATCACGATAAAATTTATTTTGTTTGTTTAACATTATTTCCTCCGTAGTTGACTCTAAAGTCATTTTGAGTTCACATTCTAGTTTGGAACAGTCCTGATGTAATACCAGGGGTTCCAAAATTAAAATTTTCCTACCAATATCTTTTTCTAGTTCAGCGATGCTTTTACTACGTTCAGAGATAATTAGTCTCATTAACTCTCTAGAATATTCTTCCTGTATTCTGTCCCATTCTTTCATAAAGTTGACGTTGTCTCTCCCAAATGTAGGATTTTTGGAGAAACGTAACCCACGTGGCACCCTGCCACAGTCCAGGTATCTTTGAAGCGTATTCCGATCTAACCATTGTTTGCCTTCAGTCATCAATAAGTTCTCCAATTGTTTGAAATGAACTTCAATGGAAATATCGGTAGAGTCCACATCAAAGACACTGGATTTATCTTGAAACATAGAGTCAAAAAGGGCTGCCCTTTTTTCCCTACAACTAGATAGTGTCCATGCCATGATACAGATCTAAATGCAATACAACAATTAACAATCAACAACAATCACAGTGCAGCAGTAGTGAGCAAAAGGTGAAGGAAACAAAATGGTGAACTGCGCTCTAATAATTGTGAATAAGTGCTTAATCAGTGAATTTTCAGTGATACAATATAAATATATAATAATAGGGAGTGAGAGGGGGAAGGGTTGTGAGCTCTAGCTACTGTCAATGATTAGGTGCCAGGGGTGAGAGAGTCATAGAACACAAAAAGAACACCTGCCTAGACAGGTGAAAGAACCCCTTTTGAACAAGCACTCATACGGTGATAGGTACAGATAGATTAAAAAAAAAATGAACCTTTATTAGTGTATATGGGTAAAATAAGTGAAGTACATAAACACTCAACACAATTAAAAACGTATTAAATGAATTGCCCCTAGGTCTATTTATAAACTAATACTTGAAGGAGAATGTTTGGGGATGTCTGGTACCATATGAAAGAAAAATTTTAAAACTAATATGGTGCCTCAGTGTGGTCTATCTATAATGTTTGAAAGAGTCTGGTGTGTGTCACTCGAGTGTAGTGACAGTCAAACTACTTTCATGCCACATCTGAATAACTTGTGGTTCTGTGACTATATACAGAGTGGTACCTGTATATCGCTAGGGTGTTGCGGGTTGAACCCACATACAAAGTTTTCAGTCAGTGTGACCTAGCTGCACTTTGCTGGTCACAGAAGCCAACAAGGGGTTAATTTGTATATCCTTCAAGGCAACACAGGGTATAATAAGATATCTGTAAGGGAGGCTACTATGTAGCTGTGGGGGAAAGAGAAGAGGCTGATCAGTGGGAGCCGCAAATATATGCACTATTTCTATCCCACTGTTAGTAGTGTATTTCTAAGTTCTTATAGCCTCAAATGAGCATAATTTGATTAACCCACCAGATAGATAGTGAGGTGAGTTAATGCTCGTGCCCCCTATGGAGGTAGCAAGTAATTTTAAAGACAGGCTAGCTGATATATCTCTGCCAGTAAAAGTGTTTGAAACAGTGTTCTACAGCTGCCTTTAATAGAGTTGCTCTATATCTGCAGATCTAGATATATGAATGTGGTTGTTGTTTAGGCTTAATAATTGCCCAGCTAGTTCAGTCGATGTACAGTAATGGCTGTAGGTAGGCAGAGTATATTTTTTATATGTTAATGCCGTTCAACATCCACCAAGTCTCTGGGGCAGGTAAGCCCCGTCTGTTTGATATAGACCGTTGATTATGATATCAGTGGTGCCTTGCAGCCGCTCAGTGATGCACCCCAGTATTATAGGGGTATCAGAGTTGCTGCACTTTCGGAGCTTTTTTATCACCGCTCCTGAGTGGCGGCATCTGTTCAGTCCCCACCCGGCATGGTGTATTCATGAACACCGCCTAGTATATAAATGCCGGGTGGAACTCAAGAGTGCAGACAGCGGCTATCTTCCGCGCTGTCTGACAGACGTCGCCGCACCAGTATGCGTGCTGACGTCACAGGGGAGCGCCCACCGACGTACGTTTCGCGTCATGCTGACGCTTTTTCAAGGTGGCCCCGCCTCTACGTTTGCCAGCGGTTTAAATAGCCGAGCGTTGCTATGGTAACGTTTGCAATCAGGTGAGTTTATCAATATAGTAAACGAAGTTGTTTGTGTTGATATTTATTTCTGTTGAAGTTGTTTGTTAATTTATTATGGCTAGCTGACAGTGAAACCATGTGTGAGGTCGAGCACTTTGTAACTCAGGTATGTAATTGATGATACTGAGGTAAAGCAGATGGTAGAGCATACTAAGGATACAGACTGCATGTCTATGCAAAGCTGTTAGTATGTATGGTCAAATGAGTGTACAAATTTTAGACATATCCTTGTAATGGTATTGGGTCAGTAGCTGCTGTATGCCACTCATGAAATAAGCAAGATGCTTGCATTGATGGGGAGGGAGACAGGGCTGATAGGAAGCTCAGTAGGATGGAGTTAAGGCTGTTATGGGTATGTTGCCAATGGACTATGTTATATATAGATATATATATATAGCATGAGATGATAGGTGTATAGATCTTATCCTATAAAGGGGGCAAACATGAAGCCTTCGTTGAGACCCTGGGGATACAGCGTTCCCAAGGTATAAATCCATTGTGCTTCTTTTTTGAGCAGCTCTCTGTCCCAGTCACCCCTTCTGATGGTTTCGGGGAGTTGACAAATGCCTTTGAAGCGCAGTTTGGAGTAATCTCCACCATGCGAGTTGTTAACATGTTTGGCCAGTGGGGTATCAGATTTGTTACGAATAGACCCTATATGCTCAAGGACCCTTCGTCTTAGTTGCCTGCTGGTTTTACCCACATATTTTCTGCCACACACACAGATGGCTTGGTAGATCACGCCAGTTGTTCTGCAATTTACAAAGTTACGCATAGTAAATGTTCGACTGCTGTCCCAATTATCAAAGGTTTTAGAGCACTGAGTGTACTGACAGGCACGGCAACCCTGGCATTTGTAGTTCCCTGGTGATCTCTTGTCTAGCCAGGTGCCAGTGGTGATAGGTTTCAAATGACTATGGACTAAGAGGTCTCGTATATTGGTCGATCTTCTACTAACCATAGTTGGCCTGGATAGTAGAACCTCCCTCAGATCCGGGTCCTCTAAAAGGACGTGCCAATGTTTCTTCACAATTTCAATTATGTTGGGCCATTGTCTATTGTGAGTGCCTATCAGACGTATGATTTTCCGTTCTCGTTGTTTTGGATTGGGATGTAGCAGTGAAGCTCTGTGTGTGCTTTTTGCTCTATTATATGCTTTCTTCAAGCTATTTTTGCTGTAGCCTCTTGCGAGGAAGCGTTGTTGCATAGAGCGTGCCTGTGCTTCAAATTCCTCATCGTTTGAGCAATTTCTTTTTACTCTTAGATATTGGCCCGTTGGAATGCCATGTATGAGGTTTTGAGGATGGTGGCTTTGAGCATGTAATAGGCTGTTGGTAGCGGTTGTCTTGTGATGAATTGTGGTCTCAATCCTCCCATTGTTAGCACGTGTGATTCTTAGATCTAAGAAAACTACGCTATCAGCCCCTATTTCATACGTGAGTCTTAGGTTGAGAGAGTTTTGGTTCAGTTTATTGATGAACTCAATGAATAGCATGCGTGGTCCTTGCCAAAAAATGATGATATCGTCAATAAATCTAGCCCATAGAATGATGTGGTTGGTATATGTTTCATTCTCTTCGGTGAACACTATCTCGGCCTCCCACCAACCCAGGTACAGGTTAGCATATGATGGGGCACATGTAGTCCCCATTGCTGTTCCCTGCACCTGGTGGTACATTTTATTGTTGAAGAGGAAATAGTTTCTTGTTAGTACAAACCGAAGTAGTTGTTCTACAAATTTATTGTGATTCATGTACAGCAGGCCTCTAGTTTTCAAGAAATACAGAGTTGCATTTATGCCATTTTCATGTATGATGCTTGTGTATAAGGCCTCCACGTCCATGCTGATGAGGAGTGTTTCTTCATCTATTATGATATCATCAATTCTAGTCAAGATGTCAGTGGTGTCTCTCAGATACGAGGGTAGTGCCACCACGAATGGTCTCAGTATTTTGTCTAGATACACACTTGCCTGTTCACTCAGGTTGTTAATTCCGGAGACGATTGGTCGTCCCGGAGGTGGACTCTTAAGCTTGTGAATTTTTGGGAGGCTATAGAATGTAGCTATCTTTGGAACCTTATTGTACATGCAGTTGAATTCTCGTTGGTTTATTACTTTGTCTTTTAGGCCTAGATTTAGAATAGTCAAGAGCTCTTGGTTGTATTGGATGGTAGGATCTTTGCCCAGAACCTCATAGCAAGATAAATCAGATAAGAGTCTAAGGTTTTCTTTGATATAGGCCTCTCTGTCCAGAATGACAATATTGCCCCCTTTATCAGAGGGTTTTATTACTATCGAGGAGTTTGAACGTAGATCATTGAGGGCTACTCTTTCCTGAGTGTTGAGGTTGCCAGTATTTTTGGCATATCTTATGTTCTCCAAGTCGGTAACAACCAATTTGGTGAATACCTCTACATTCGGACAGATCCCTGGTGGTGGGATAAAAGTGGCTCTGGGTTTCAGATCTGTGAATGGTCCCTCACCTATCGGTCTAGTTGACTCTTCTTCGAGTGAGATAAGTGCGGTCAGATTCTCACGGTCTAATTGGTCTAGATCTAATAGGCCCATGTTCTTATACATAAAGTCCTCTCTCCGCTTGAAGAACTTATGTAACATGAGATTCCGACCAAAGAGATTGACATCTTTCACCCATTCGAAGATGTTAAGGTCAGATGAGGGTGAAAAAGAGAGGCCCATGGAGAGTACTTTCAAATGAGAGTCATCTAATATCATTGATGAAAGATTGATGATTTGACTATTCTCTTCCTGAGATGTTGTTAGTACCGGCGTCTCCTTCTCGATCTCCTTCTCCCATTCTGGCCTCTGAAACCCCATATGTCTCTGTCTCGAAGTTCTACTCCTCTTGCCCCTTCTTGTCTTGTATTTGGACCTGTGAAGGGTACTTGACTGTCTGTGTCCTTGCCTAAAAAAGATGTTCTACCTCCTTCTGCCCCTGTATGTCGTGATTCTACTTCACCCTCATCATTGGAGGTATCCCAGTCTGTGCTCGAATCACTGTGTGCAGGTCTAAACGGTTTCTTTGGATTGTTATGCTTAAAGACATATCCCTCCGTGTAGTCCTTTTTGTCACGTAAATACTTTCGCTGTTTGCGTGATTTGAGATCATTTGTAAACTTAGATATGTTGTTTTTAAATTTGATCTCAAGTGCAGTGAATTCATCTGATTCTTTCCAGGTCGGGACATCGGCGAGACATTTGTTCAATTCCTCAGTTGTTGTTTGTAGTTTTTCTTTTTCATGAGTTACAATTAGTTCCATGAGGTTTATTGAACACTGGATTAAGATCTTCTCCCAGGATTTAATGAAATCACTATCCGTGGGTGGGACGGATGGGGCCAGGTTAACCCGCAATCCCCTAGGTATTATATTATTTTTGAGGTAATTTTCTATGCTAGTGATTTCCCACCACATTTTGGCCTGTTTAATTCGTAGTCGTTCAAGATTTATGAAGTAACTTTTAATGTCATCATTGGGAGAGGAATCTATAATAGTCTCAGATGAAAATACATCGCTTGCTTCCTTTTGCCATGAAGAGAAGTCTGAAATGGTTGTCAGAAAGCCTGCCATAGTAGAGGAGACGTGCCTAGAGCTGTAGGAATGCGGGGTAACCGCTGGCGTATGTAATAATAGGGAGTGAGAGGGGGAAGGGTTGTGAGCTCTAGCTACTGTCAATGATTAGGTGCCAGGGGTGAGAGAGTCATAGAACACAAAAAGAACACCTGCCTAGACAGGTGAAAGAACCCCTTTTGAACAAGCACTCATACGGTGATAGGTACAGATAGATTAAAAAAAAATGAACCTTTATTAGTGTATATGGGTAAAATAAGTGAAGTACATAAACACTCAACACAATTAAAAACGTATTAAATGAATTGCCCCTATGTCTATTTATAAACTAATACTTGAAGGAGAATGTTTGGGGATGTCTGGTACCATATGAAAGAAAAATTTTAAAACTAATATGGTGCCTCAGTGTGGTCTATCTATAATGTTTGAAAGAGTCTGGTGTGTGTCACTCGAGTGTAGTGACAGTCAAACTACTTTCATGCCACATCTGAATAACTTGTGGTTCTGTGACTATATACAGAGTGGTACCTGTATATCGCTAGGGTGTTGCGGGTTGAACCCACATACAAAGTTTTCAGTCAGTGTGACCTAGCTGCACTTTGCTGGTCACAGAAGCCAACAAGGGGTTAATTTGTATATCCTTCAAGGCAACACAGGGTATAATAAGATATCTGTAAGGGAGGCTACTATGTAGCTGTGGGGGAAAGAGAAGAGGCTGATCAGTGGGAGCCGCAAATATATGCACTATTTCTATCCCACTGTTAGTAGTGTATTTCTAAGTTCTTATAGCCTCAAATGAGCATAATTTGATTAACCCACCAGATAGATAGTGAGGTGAGTTAATGCTCGTGCCCCCTATGGAGGTAGCAAGTAATTTTAAAGACAGGCTAGCTGATATATCTCTGCCAGTAAAAGTGTTTGAAACAGTGTTCTACAGCTGCCTTTAATAGAGTTGCTCTATATCTGCAGATCTAGATATATGAATGTGGTTGTTGTTTAGGCTTAATAATTGCCCAGCTAGTTCAGTCGATGTAATGGCTGTAGGTAGGCAGAGTATATTGACTGAAAACTGCTCAAACAGTCATTTGCCTTTATTGTTTTTTTTTTTTTACCATCTCCTCATTATATGACCGGTCGGTTGTTAATCACTATGGGGACTCGATCCCCATAGTGGTTTTATAGATTGAGGTTTTGTTTATTTCTTTCTCCCTATTTTTGTGTTACAAGAGTTAGTCCCATTTATATTTCTTATTTTCTGTCCAATGATACTCTTTGAGTCCAGTAGTTAGGGTTTCAGTTAGCTGTTTTTGTTTTTCTTTATATTTTGATTCAATAAATTTGTTATTATTTTGCAATATAAGTCTGAGTGCTTTTTGTGAGGTTTCTTTTTCTTCTTCTGTGTTCATATACTTTATTCATTCCTCCAGCACCGCCAGCAGAGGTATTCTAATATTTTCAGTTATTCTCTGTTTTGGTTTAGACAGCGTGTATTTGTATTGGTTGTTCTGATGCGGTATTCATATTTGTGTGTCATATATGTAGCCCTGGTAAGAATTTGGGCTATATGTCTTTCCTCTTACTGGTGGGCAGGCTGCCAGTAGTTATCATGGGTTTCTCCCGCTTCAAGCCCTGCCCTGATTGGTGGAGGTAGGCACCCTGACTCTGTGTCTAAGGCAAGAGACATAGGGGAGGGGCCTGCCAAAGTCATAAAGGGCAGAGCACAGCCAATTTAGTCAGTCTAAGCAGAGTCCTATGTTCAGAGTGGAGTGATGTATTACATTTGGAGGAGGAGCTCAGGCAGGACCTGAGTAGAGCTTACAGAACTGTGGTGGACCAGTGCCCTTCGCCCTGCCTAGGGGGTGAGGGAAGAGCTAGCCCCACCCGGAGTGTCTGTACCTTGGGGTGGTGGCAGGGAACAGTGAGAGTCCCAGACAGCCCATCCTGAAGGGGAACAGTCTGGAGGTGGGGAGGATCTACTGTACCTGAGTACTGCTGCTACTGTATGCTGTTTGCTGCTGTGTGGACAATAAAGTGCTGCTTGTTTTACCAAAGACTGAGACTGAAATCTCTCGTTCCATTGAGGGGGCTTCCCTGGAAGGATTTCACCCTTCCCTGATAGGGCTTGCCAGAGATGGAGGTGCTGTATCACAACTAAAAGATGAAGGCAAGAACCCCAGAAGCCTGTCCCTGTTGTCCCCCATTCCATCGCGGGAGACTCAGGCCCTCCTGTTACCAGCAGGTATGCACCACCCAGAAACATGTAATCAGCCCTCAGTACACCCTAGGGGTACGATCTGCGACTGGGGGGGGGGTAGATGGGTTACATTTGGAGGCGAGCTGCTGAGATCCAGAAACAGGACAGGCTTTCAGCGAAGCAGAGCTGGAAGTGTTAGGTACATCTTCCATGCAAGTGCTGTAGAAATTAGGGCGCAATTGCACATCAGGGGTAGTCAGGAGAGTATGTCCTCTCGCACAGTACGCCCTGGGTGCCCTAAGAGGGTGTTGTAAGAAGGGTATCTGGCTATTGCTGTTCTAGTCCCTTGGGGCAGATAGTGTATGGCAACTGGGGGGGGGGGTTAGCCTTTTAACTAGTCCAGGGACCATGGCCCAGGGCCCGCACTATGTGTGGCCAAAAGTAGGAGACGCCCGTACTTAGGGAGATGCCCGGTACACTAGCCAGCACCCACATAAAACACACCACAGAGTTCTTGTAGGAACCGTCAGCGAGTGCGGTATACCAAGAAAGAGTTCTGCCTAGCCTGGGGTATGCCATACATCATACAGCATGCAGAGATTATCAGAGAGTATCAGTGAGAACAGTCAGTGTCTAGGAACGAGTTGCACACTAGACACTGAGAATAGCGACAGTATACATTTGGAGGGCTCACTAAAGATGGCGGCCGCCAATACATGTGCTCTGCGGAGCATGAAGGAGTTAAAAATGGCGACAGCAGCGTCATACACGGCCCAGCAGCTAGCAGCCGTCCCAAAATGGCGACTCCCGCCAAGCCTGGATCGTGCACGTGCGGCGTGCAAGCAAGCTGCACGAGAAATGTGGCGAGAGATGTGCAGGGGTTTAGCGCCAAACCCAGATCCCCTGCAGAAGGAGCGGCGCGAAAGCCAAAGATACGCCCACTTGTGCAGTGACTGGCCGACAGAAGAAGCCACGTCACGCAGAGCGAGAGAGTGCCCCTCCTCTTGTTTCCACCAGAGGGAGGGGGCACTGCAAGAGCCAATCAGAATCGTCCTCTCCAGAGAAAGGAGGGACAGGAAGTGAGAGCGAGGAACTTCACTTTTGCCTAACCATTGAAGAGCAAGGAGCTAAGAAAGAACTGAACTGTTCCACCCCTGCGTCAGAGATGTCTGAGTTAAGCATGACAACCTTCCAGTTTCCAGGAGGCTTCCTGGTGGTGGAGATTGACGGCCGAGAGTATCTCCGGTGCCTGTGCATACATTGCAGGACACCCGGACCGGCCCCAAGCACGACAGCACGATGCCCTCAATGTGGCACGTTCTACCTATGGCCTACAGAGCCATGGCCTATGTTAAAGACGCCACGAAGTGCCTCGCCAGGAACCCTAACGGAGATGGCGGAGGCGGCGGAAGAGGCTGCCCTAGTTCCCTGTATCACCGCTGAGGTGGGAACCAAGGCCCAGCCAACCAAAGAACCGAGAGATGTCCCGTCGGAGAAGAGCGCGACCGCAGTGGAGGTACCGGAGCGGGCCCGTTTCATACCAATACCCACTGGCGGTACGGCAACAGACCCAGGCGACTCCCAAGCGGAGGAACCGGCAAAGGCGTCTTCTGAGGAAGAAGATGGCGTATCATCGGTGGCAATGCGCCTACCGGCGAACCACCCCAGCTGTAATAAAGATGGCGGCCCACTTACCAAAGAGCGGGAGCAGACGAGTCTGGACACCCCCCCCCCCCGACGGCGAGCGCTGGTGCGGCCTGAGATCCGTAGAAGTCCCACAGCCGTGGTGACTCCCAGTGCGGCGGAGACGGGATCCGAGACGGTTCCGGAGGAACCAAAGATCACCAGCCAGCAGCGGAGCGGTAAGGAGACACCCCCACCCCCTTACTCCCGCCAGGCGATGACGGAACCTGCAGAGGGCGAGAGAGAGAGGTTTGCGGCCTACCTGCCCATCCGCGGACCGGATGATCCACCACCGCCCCTTCCGGTCCTCGACGCACTTCCGGTGTGAGACCACGGAGCGGATGGAGATTCCGCGGGCACCAGTGATGACGTCACTTCCGGGTCTGACTGGAAAAGAGGCCAGGAAGCGTTGTTCTCCCCGCGGAGAGCAGCCATGGCAGCTGCACTTGCCACACTGAAGGCCCAAGGCATTTACAGGGGAGCACGAAGCACGCCGGAGAGGACAAGTCGAAAGATGCCCACTGGTCGCGGCATTGCCCGACTGATAGACACTTTAACGGACATTTCCGATGCCCCAGTCCCAACCCCTAGCGTCATTGCCCCGGCCACTGCCCCTGCCCCATCACGAATTGAGACACCGGGCACGAGCGGGGATAAGCTAACTAAGAATCCCAAGTACTCTACAGATTGGAGGGATTGGGAGCTCAGTGACGAAGGGTCTGATGGGGAGATACCGTATGATTGTGTAATTCATGTACCTAATCCTGTGCCTTTTCTCCTGTACCTAGAGGTAGGGCCCGAGGGTCCCATGCTACTGCAGAAGCAGGGCCTGTGAGTAAGGTGGTCCATAAGATGAACCCTACCATTTACACCGATGATACCAGAAGTAGACGCAGGGGCTTGCACTCTACTGAGGTGGCCATGTCAGGTGTGTCCTCATGAGTGGAATCAGATGCAGGTACCAGTGAAGGGTCAGGGTATGAGAACCAAGATAAGTGGTGGGCACCTCTGTTCACCGGGTACCACAAAGGGATGGACCGTACGCGGTTCTTGCTAATCAGAAATAATATAGTCGACCATTGGTGGGCTGTAGGTGCCTTTTCTCCTCAGGAGGTGGCATATGAGTTGGAGTTTCGTTACCAGAAGATTGAGCAGAAGACCATCCTTCCTAAGGGGGCTGCCATACTGTATGATGATGTTGCCCCAGAGGAGCCTGAGTTTTGGGTACTGCCAAGCAGGGTGGGTAACCGTAAACTTACCAAGCTTAGCCGCGCAGACAGGGCAATAGTGGCCAGGTTTAGGCAGTCTCATGGCTATGAGTACCCCTATGTGTCTGAGCCTATAATGCAGGAGATAGAGGAGCAGAGAGATACCTGGCTCCGGGAAGCAGTTATGGAGTACTTACGAACTAGGTTCAGTAAGGCGGGTTATCACAACGAAGAGAAAATCTGTGATGTTATTCGGGCATGGAGCATTGGGAGAAGCATCTACATGCATAGTGTAGTGTATCGCCTGGATTATGGGTTGGTACAGCCGTACTATGTAAAAGTTACGGATCACAATGGGCGGGAAGTTAGGAAGCCTGACCTGCACCATTATTATTAGTAGGTTCTCCATGTTGGGAGTTACTGTCTATTTGTTATTCACCATCCGGGTGGAATATTCTGATGTATGAACACTAACCATTAAATGTGTTTGTTTTCCAGATTGTTCACCTGCAGGATGGTGCTGCTAAATTTAGGTCCAAGTGGGGACCATTGGATTTCACCTGAGGGAGAGTGTAGCCCTGGTAAGAATTTGGGCTATATGTCTTTCCTCCTACTGGAGTAAGTCCTGCTAAGGGCAGGCTGCCAGTAGTTATCATGGATTTCCCCTGCTTCAAGCCCTGCCCTGATTGGTGGAGGTAGACACCCTGATTCTGTGTCTAAGGCAAGAGACATAGGGGAGGGGCCTGTCATAGTCATAAAGGGCAGTGCACAGCCAATTGAGTCAGTCTAAGCAGAGTCCTATGTTCAGAGTGGAGTGATGTATTACGTTTGGAGGAGGAGCTCAGGCAGGACCTGAGTAGAGCTTATAAAACTGGGGTGGACCAGTGCCCCTCGCCCTGCCTAGGGGGTGAGGGAAGAGCTAGCCCAACCTGAGTGTCTGTACCTTGGGGTGATGGCAGGGAACAGTGAGAGTCCCAGACAGCCCATCCTGAAGGGGAACAGTCTGGAGGAGGAGAGGATCTACTGTACCTGAGTACTGCTGCTACTGTATGCTGTTTGCTGCTGTGTGGACAATAAAGTGCTGCTTGTTTTACCAAAGACTGAGACTGAAATCTCTCGCTCCATTGAGGGTGCTTCCCTGGAAGGATTTCACCCTACCCTGATAGGGCTTGCCAGAGATGGAGGCGCTGTATCACCACTAAAAGATGAAAGCAAGAACCCCAGAAGCCTGTCCCTGTTGTCCCCCATACCATCGCGGGAGACTAAGGCCCTCCTGTTACCAGCAGGTATGCACCACCCAGACACATGTAATCAGCCCTCAGTACACCATAGGGGTTTGATATGCACCTGGGGGGGGGGGGGGTAGATGGTTTACATATATATATATATATATATATATATATATATATATATATATATATGCAAATATAACTGTATGCTCATCTGCATGTCTTAGGCAGGTCTGCAACCCCGCCTTTCCCCATTATCACCCAGCATACAGCACTTCCACTGCAGCAAGGGATTCTGGGAAATGACATGCAAATGAGCACACAGTGTCACTTTTTGCCTCAATAACCATTTTTAACATGGTTCCCTATAGGCTTAAGCTTGCTGCATGGTCACAGCTTTGAGCACAGCCAGGGTTAAGGTGCATACCCAGAAAACCACCCACAGACAGCCGTTTCGACCTTGATGGGTCTCATCAGTGTGGGGTTGATTTTACTGGGAATGCAAGAGAGGCTATGGGATAGGCTAAACCATAATACTGAGTTAAGTTATGGTGAGTAAAAAAAGTGACAAAAACCCTCCACAGGAAAGCAAATATGCAAATATAACTGTATGCTCATCTGCATGTCTTAGGCAGGTCTGCAACCCCACCTTTCCCCATTATCACCCAGCATACAGCACTTCCACTGCAGCAAGGGATTCTGGGAAATGACATGCAAATGAGCACACAGTGTCACTTTTTGCCTCAATAACCATTTTTAACATGGTTCCCTATAGGCTTAAGCTTGCTGCATGGTCACAGCTTTGAGCACAGCCAGGGTTAAGGTGCATACCCAGAAAACCACCCACAGACAGCCGTTTCAACCTTGATGGGTCTCATCAGTGAGGGGTTGATTTTACTGGGAATGCAAGAGAGGCTATGGGATAGGCTAAACCATAATACTGAGTTAAGTTATGGTGAGTAAAAAAAGTGACAAAAACCCTCCACAGGAAAGCAAATATATATATATATATATATATATATAATCCAATGCACAGCTGGCACACCATTTGCAAGTAAATAAGTTTTGGTGCTTATCCATAAAGCAATAACAGACCATACGATACCTTGCAACACGACATCAAGGGACAGCACGCAAGTAAGTAAATCATACATTTTCTATATTTGATAGAAGACATTTGTCTTCTATCAAATATAGAAAATGTATGATTTACTTACCTGCGTGCTGTCCCTTGATGTCGTGTTGCAACCGGTATCGTATGGTCCATATATATATATATTGAGGAATATATTGTTACTAGATTATATACCCGGCGTTGCCCGGGATGTAATGTTCCCACTCCCCTCTCTCTCCCCTCCCTCACCCTCTCTATTTCTCTCCCTTCCACCCCTCTTTACCCCTTCCCCCTTCTCTCTCTCCCCTCCTTCCCCCCTCTCTCTGTCCCCTCGCCACTCTCCCCTCCCTCTCTCTCTCCCCCTCCCCCTCTCTCCCCCCTCCCTCCCC
This sequence comes from Ascaphus truei, assembly GCF_040206685.1. Lineage (NCBI taxonomy): Eukaryota > Metazoa > Chordata > Amphibia > Anura > Ascaphidae > Ascaphus > Ascaphus truei. The sequence continues at coordinate 118,780,408 of NC_134483.1, read as the reverse complement.
CTCTCTCTCTGTCCCCCCCTCTCTCTCTCTCTCTCTCTCCTCTATCCCCTCCCCTCTCTCGCTCTCTTCCCGTCTCCCCCTTCTCTGTTTGTCCCCCGTTCATATCAATCCATTCCCCCCCACCCTTTACAGCTCCCCCCTTTACAGCTTCATGCAGTGTGTGTGTTTGTGTGTGTGCGTCAGTAAGTGTGTGTGTGCGGCAGGCAGTGTGTGTGTGTGTGTGTGTGTGTGTGTGTGCCCGCGTCATTGAGTGTGTGTGTGTGTGTGTGTGTGTGCGCGTTAGTCAGTGTGAGTATGTGTGCGTGTCAGTCAATGTGAGCGTGCCAGTCAGAGTGTGTGTGCGTCAGTCAGTGTGTGTGCGTCAGCCAGTCAGAGTGTGTGTGTGTGTGTGTACATCAGTGTGTATGTGTGCGTCGTCCAGTCAGTGTGTGTGTGCACGTCAGTCAGTGTGTGTGCGTTAGTCAGTGTGTGTATGTGTGTCAGTCAGTGTGTGTGTGCGTCAGTCAGTCAGTGTGTGTCCGTGTGTGTCAGTCAGTGTGTGTGTGTGTGTGTGTGTGTATCATGCAGTCAGTGTGTGTGTCAAGCAGTCAGTGTGTGGGTCAGTCAGTGTGTGTGTGTGGGTCAGTCAGTGTGTGTGTGTGGGGCAGTCAGTGTGTGTGTGGGGCAGTCAGTGTGTGTGTGTGGGGCAGTCAGTGTGTGTGTGGGGCAGTCAGTTTATGTGTGGAGGAAGGGGGACACGGGGAGGCTGTGTTTGTCCTGACTCTTCCCTCCCCCACACCCCATGCAGAGCTGCTGATTGGGGGGGAGGGAGGGGGTGTGCTACCCGGTCGCAGGTCCACCGGCCTGGCATCACCGCTGGCTTCTTATTCCCCTCCCCGGCGCTCCCAGCGGAGATGAGACGAGTGGTCGGGCGGAAGGCGGCGGCGTGATTTCAGAGGTGGCGTTGGCGTGAGTCCGGTGCATGTCAGCGGGCGGGAGGCGGTGGCGTGAGTGCGATGGGCCAGAATGCGGCAGGGTGGTGAGTGCGGCAGGGTGGTGAGTGCGGCCGGGTGGTGAGTGCGGCCGGGTGGTGAGTGCGGCGCAGGGGTGGGAGGCGGGTGCTGGTTTTTGTCCCCCCCCCCCCGGTGCTCCCGGCGGAGAAGAGCCGAGTGGGCGGGTGGAAGGCGGCGGCGTGATGTGAGAGGTGGTGTCGGCGTGAGGGCGGTTAGTGCGTCGGTCGGCGTGAGTGAGTGCGGCGGGGTGGTGAGTGCGGCGCAGGGATGAGAGGCGGAAGGCGGTGAGTGCGGGTCGGTCCAGAGGCGCACGCGGTGTGAGTGTGGTGTGACTGTCACGGCCTGCATAGGCGTGGCCGTGACGTCACCCCACCACGCAGGCCAATGAGCTGTGGGACTGACATACACACACAAACATTATTTGAGACTTATAGATATAGATTTCAACTTGGCTGTGTGCTGTCTCTTCTTTCCGGATGAAGATCTGGTAATACCTGTTGCTTCAATATCGCATATGGGATAAGCATCAGCTTTTCATTGTTTATAGAGTGCCTGCTGCCTTGTTTCACATATATATATATATACTGTACATATATATATAATATTTTTTTTTTTTGCTATATGCAAAATGTCAGGATTTTATAGGTGGAGGTTCCTTTCTCACCCACCATAACTTAAAACGTGTGTGTGTGTATATATATATATATATATATATATATATATATATATATATATATATATATATATAGATCCCCTGATGAAATCACCTTAGCGTGAAGAAACGCGTTGGGAGTGTTAGTGTGAGCTACTGACAGTCTGTCACCACACTCATTCATACTTTGCTTCTGCTGGGACATTGCAAACGCTGCTACGCATCGGCGAACTATTGCTGTGGTGAGCGGTGGACTTCCGGGTTACATCGGGAGAGGTTGTGCATTCTCTGAGGCCCCTGCTGGACGGTGGCTCAGAGGAGCTGGGACTTCACGGAGGAAAGGAGTGGCGTGTGAGCAGAGCAGTGTCTTCTGTCGGTTGGCGAATGAGTATACTCATTACATGCTTGTTTTTCACATTTGTTTGTGAGTTTAAATTTGTTGGACTTAATACTGGAATATTAAATGTGTATTTTTCATATTACACTAGGATCGGGCGCTTTCTTTCTTTTCGTTTTATATATATATATATATATATATATATATATATATATATATATATATATATATATACACTCCCGGCATCCTCACTTCTCTCTGCACTTCCGGGTTCTTCGTCACAGCGACGTTGCGTTACGTATCAAAAACTGGCAAATTGCCAATCCTCCAAAAGAACCTCGTATCTCCTCTGGTAAAAGGTAGCAGCGCCACCTAGGGAACCCTACACGTTTCACTCCGCAAACCAAGCTTCGTGAGGGGAAGCTTGGTTTGCCAAGCAAAACGCGTTTTTGATGCGTTACGCAACGTCGCTGTGACGAAGAACCCGTAAGTGCAGAGAGAAGCGAGGACGCTGGGAGCCCTGCTGTTTGCGGCATCAGGAAAATGGTGGAAGTTCGGCGCAACTGCGCATGTCTGAAAAAAGGCTCCCGGATGTCTCTTCAATAAACTTTAAACAATAAACTTTATTATGCACACACCAGGGCTACACCAGCGTCTCCCCCTCAACGCGTTTCACCCTTACACAGAGGGCTTCGTCTTCGCGCCGAACTTCCACCATTTTCCTGATTCACATTGACGGCGGCACGCAGGAGCAGGTGAGGAGAGTGGGTCCCAAACCGGAGGAGCAGGTGATGTAGCAATGTTATCCCCCTGCACCGGTTGATTCTGTGGCCCTGCATAGCTCCCTCGTACCACTCCAGTGTCTGATACTTCCAGACCTGTGTAATTACACTGAAGCGCACGACAGACTCCCTGGCACTTGTTTCCGGCATCAGCAGCGTTCTACAGGCTCCTATCGAAATGGGACTTTCCCAGGTTATATATTACAGCGGCGACAGCTTGTCTCCCTTATGTACCCTCTGGTGCTGCACTACCACAACTTAATATGTACGTGAGAATTGGGGCTTGGGGCCCATAATACACAAATTGCACCTTTACTAAACCAAGGATTGTGCTTGTCTTATTTTTATATAAGATATACATACACCCCTTCCCCTCTGGGATAGGCTGAGCAGTCTCTCGCTCACATGGGAAACTGGGGGGGTGGGGGGGAGAGAGAGTGGTTTACTGACTGTGGAGCCAGCAAGGAGAAGAGGGAGTGCAGTATGCACAGAGAGGAGCAGACACAGTAAAGCAGAGAGTGCAAAGAGGAGCAGAGCATGATGGAGGGGAGAAGAGACAGCAGGGTCAGGTCAGGGGCATAGCTATGCCCGTGCTCTTGGGGGCCCGCTCTCACCTCCCCCCCTGTAGAGACAGGCAGGGGGACATGGTATGTGGTGGGCCCTCATGTTACAGGATAGGCAAGCCGGTAGAGGAATCAGCAAGGCAGGGGAGGAGCAACCTCTAGCAGTCTTACCCGGAAGTATTTCTTACATCCGGTGTCTGCTGCCACAGCGCAACTCCTAACTCCTCTACCAGCTGCTCCTCTAATCATCTCCTCCCGCCAGAGGTAGGCATGGGGGAGAGAGTTGAGAGGAAGAGAGAGAGACAGATCTGAGGGGGAGAGAAGGAGAGCTATGAGGGGAAGAGAGAGGGATCTGAGGGGAAGAGAGAGAGAAAGAGATCTAAGGGTGGGAGAGAGAGAGAGAGAGAGATCGGAGGGGGAAAAGAGAGAGATGATGATGAGGGGGGGAGCTTAAGATGATGAGGGGGAGCTGATGATGTTGAGGGGGGAGAGCTGGTGAGGGGGAGAGCTGGTGAGGGTGAGCCCATGATGAGGGAGAGCTCAGTTGATTAGAGAGAGGATCAGGGAGAGGATGGGGGGGGAGGGAGAAAAAAAATACAGCCAGTATTAATATTAATGGGGCTCTGAAATTCTCTTTGCTCGGGGGCCCGCCCATGTCTAGCTACACCACTGGGTCAGGTAAGAGGAAACAGAGAGACAGGAAGGAGAGAAGGAGACAGATGAGATAAGTACAGTAGGAGAGGAGAGAGTGTAGTGTGCACAGAGAGGAGCAGACAGTAAGGCAGGGAGGAGAGACTGCAAAGTGGAGCAGGGCATGATGGAGGAGAGAGCGAGGTGAGGAAGAGGGGACGAGACAGCAAGTCGTTACAGGGAGGGACGAAAACAAAGAGTAATGTTTCATTACTAACTTTTCAGATCTAGATCGGCTTATGTTACGCCGAGTACAGCAAGTTGGCTATAACATATCCTGTACTTTGCCCAGCCTAGATAACAATCGGGATTTCACAGTGGATACAACACAATGGACCACATCAAAGTTGTACAAAAAGTGATTTTCTGAAGTAATTAAGTAATGAAGGATTTATACATTATGAAAAAGCATTAGATTCTGGCAACACCTCAACCATTTTAAATGCATTAAGAAGACAAATGGGCTTACTCTGTAATATACAAGTTCAGCGATCTCGAACAGAAAGCATCATTAAAGTCAATTGAGCTTTCCGTGCTAGATCACTGATCTTGCAGCTTACAGAATAAGCCCCAACTGTTAAAGAACCGTACATTGATACTGTAAGGAACATTTCCAAAAATGCCACTTTTATCCATTAAAGCAGCCGTCCAACATTTCCAAAAATGCCACTTTTAACCATTAAAGCAGCCGTCCAAGCTGACATTTTATTTATTTTTCCCTTTAATATGTGCATCAATACAAGCCACACAATAAGTAATTAGCTAAGTTGCTGATCGATTCGTTTTCCTGTGATAGATCGACGAAGATTTGGCTCAGGGGTTCACTAAATGGCTGTCAGTGCAGCAGAAGAGGACCACAGATGCAAAGTTCTGTGGGGAAGATCATGTGACCAGGCAGTCACTCGATACAATTGGTGCACTGCTAAAAAGAGGGCAGGGCTCAAAAAGAGTTGTGCCAGAGACTGTTTCGGAAGAGGAGATGTATGTGACTTTGTAAATGGTTGCTATAGAAACAAAAAATGCTTGTTACATTATAATACATAAAAAAATGCAATTCAAAGTTTTTTTGTTTTTTTTAATGCTACAAGTATTTTCTCATAGTACAGAACTGATTTATAAAAAAATGAATAAAAAAAATAGAGGATATTGCTTTGTCTGCAGCTTTAAATGACATGAAGACACAAGCAAGATAAGGATATGCAAAGGTGTGCGACAAGAAGATACATGTCACCATGCTTTTCATAGCACTTGCAGATGTTGCAGACCTCCAGCAACAAATCAGGGAACTTACAGTAGCAAGTAAGAAGGTGGCCTCCATATGAATCTTGGCCAGACCAAAGTGATGTTAAAAAAAATATGTAAATTCTACAAAGTTTGAAATAAATAGATTAGAACTCAAAGAAGTTGAAAACCATGTCTAGCTTGGCCAGCAAGTAATTATGGATACGAACCTTTCAGAAGAAATCAATGAAAATGGGATTGGCACATTGGCAAGAAACAAGACAATCTTTCAAGGGAACCGTCCACCCTGCCTCGAGAGGAAAGTTTTTGACCATTGTGTTCTGCCAATGATCTAGTATGGATGTGAAACTTGGGACCAAAATGTGAAAATCATTCGGACACTTCATACAACTCAAAGAAGTGTGAAGGGTGTACTGTATGCTGGGTATTACCTGAAGAGATATAGAACACCCACAAGCTCATATTGAACCCCCAAAATAGCCACAACATATATATAAGCGTATAAGTGTCACAGAGGAGTGCTACTGAGCATGGCAATATACATTGGGTCCCTACACTAATATAAATTCTTAATAACCTGTGCATTGCCAGGAAGAATGATTTGTCTTACAATTCTTGTTCAGCTGGTCTTAGCTGATTGGAGGGTGGCAACCTCCTACCTAATTTAAGCTCACCCCCTCCCACTTTTAAATGGTTAAAAGCTCACTCCATAGCATCTCCCACTCTCAGGGGAACTTGCCTGCTTGCTGTGTGATTGTGATAAATCTAATACAGAGTGCTTTTCCTGGTAATGTACAGGTTAATAAAAGTTTCAATCAGACTTAGAACTTTGCAACTAATTTTGACAGATTTATTATAAATCATTCTTCCTGGCACTGCACAGGTTATTAAGAATTTATATTAGTGTTAGGGACCCTTGAGATTTGGTCTGCTGTGCAGTGGCTCAGGGGCCTACAACAATTTGGCCAAAATGTTAAACTAAAAGACCACTTTATTTAATAGATATCAATACATGTATATTTAGGCACTGTACCGTGTATAAAGTTTCGCTGGATGTGCATTGAGCTCTGTCTGTGTTTCATGTTCGTCTCTGATTTTAAATATTACCTGAAGAGACAGGGAAAATAATGAATGGGTTCAAAAGCAAACAAAAGTCACTGTGTTTTCTTTACCCTTATCCCACCCTATCCTTGTTACAGAGGGGACTCTGGCTATCCAAGCACTTACTGAACACAGTGACAGCAGACAAAAGTAGCCACAGGAAATTAAACCCCTTTGAAACAATGCTTTAAAAAAATACTTATAGGTGTCAGATTTGGGTAACAAAATAAGATATCAATCACCCAGGTGAGATTCGTTAAACATGTCACTGCAATTAGTTGGCTTTGGTCCTAGGAAGCTTTGCCCCTGTAAGTATCAGGTGTCGGCCATAATCAAATCCTTATTCTTTCACCTGATCATCATAACTAAGATTCCTATTGGGTTCTCCCTAGGCTGCTTCATGCATTTGAGGCTCTGATGAAGCACGCTTTGTAGAGCCCAACACGTTAGGCTACATCTTTGTCTATACTCCGGTTCATCTGCCCTTTTTAATTGATGCACGAAAGTCTTTACATTTGTAGCCAGGTCTCTCTGGACTACTATTCCTTGCCTTAAGTTCCACCATAAGTCCCCATAGGTTGTGGGCAGTGTGTGCATGATTCCTGAAAGGGAATTCATTCTAATGTTCAGTGTGTGATGTTACATTGTTCAGCAGGTATGAACAATAAAGTTATAGTGGCCTCTCACTAAAGTACGTGGGACCTATGACAGAAATAGGCTGGCTTACTGGCCACTCCCCATGGAAGGGAGAGCAGTCACCACAGTGAAGGAGAAGAGTTTGGAGCATAGAAAGAGAGCTTCAGAGAGTTATTGAGCTAACCTTGACGAGTAAGGAGTGCTACTGGAAGATGCCAGAATATATACTCTTCACAGAGAAGTGGCTGAGGCCTAGTCCAAGATGGGATAGGGTACAATGATGTACAATTCAGTGCATGTACTATGAAGATGAATAAACTTCAGTCAAATATACATATGGTGTAGTCTTTGAAGCATGGTAATGGTAAAAGAGGGAAAATTTGTCCATGAGGTGTAATCCTGAAGCCTCAGGATCCTCTTGGACTGGAAGAGCTGACCACTGAGGAATTCACAGCAAACCTGTCCTGACACTCCCCACACCACCGCGGAGATCTCCGGCCTTCCGTTTGCCTCACAGGTATGACCACAGCAGCCACAGAATACACTGGTAGCTAGAACATTTCCCAGAGGGTAGGGGAAAAAGGGCTACACATTATTATCGGCTTTCCTGGTGGGTGCTGGCGTAATGCGAGTTCTATGTCACCTTGTTCATTTCCTATTGTATTTGTGGCCTGGGGAGATGCCAACGCAGCACCACAGACCAATGCGGTCACGTTGTAGTGTAATACAGATTAATTTGTGAGTGAAGTCGTCTTATTTCGATTTAGAAATCAGCTAAAGCACCTATACAGGCATACCCCGCATTAACGTACGCAATGGGACCGGAGCATGTATGTAAAGTGAAAATGTACTTAAAGTGAAGCACTACCTTTTCCCCACTTATCGATGCATGTACTGTACTGCAATCTTCATATACGAGCATAACTGATGTAAATAACACATTTGTAACAGGCTCTATAGTCTCCCTGCTTGCACACAGCTTCGATACAGGTAGGGAGCCAGTATTGCTGTTCAGGACGTGCTGACAGGCGCATGCGTGAGCTGGCGTTTTCCTATTGAGCGATATGTCCTTACTCGCGAGTGTACTTAAAGTGAGTGTCCTTAAACCGGGGTATGCCTGTATATCTATTATATTGTGTCCTGTCCAGACTACTGCAATGCAATTTACCTGGGTCTTCATGAAACAGAGCTACAGTATTCCATCAGCAGCTGGTACAGAGTGCTGCTGCCAGGTTGTTAACTAACCAGACTCCTGCCACATGACACCTGTCCTCCGTTCTCTACCCTGGTTGCGTGCACGATGGCGAATCTGCTTCAAGGTTGGCTTGTTTACACCTGAAGCCCTGTATAATAGGGATGCAAGATACCTGAAGGAGCTTCTAGCTCCCTATACCCACAGTCGCTCACTTCAATCTGCAGATTACGGTCTGCTGACAGTGCGCTGAATCTCTTTGACATCTGTTGGAGCTCAAGCTTTTTGCTATGCAGCACCTACTCAGTGGAAGTCTCTGCCTTGTACAGTCTGCGACACCACCACTATCGAAATCTTTCAGAATTAGCTAAAGACCTGTCTATTTACCTAGGCATATGATTATTGCACCAACATCAATCTGACATTTATGGTGTCCGTATGACGTACATCGTGGCTCATTTTCTAGGAGCTGATCAGGCATTCGCTGGACCAGTTGCCCGATGGAAACAGAAGAAGAGGCCCCTCCACTTCCATTTCTGTCAGGAGTGGGGAGGAGGTTTTCATGTGATTGCTGCTGAAGCAGTCACATGACCACAAAAGCGCTACACAGTATAAATACAGTTATTATTATTACATGTTATCACTAAATACAAGAATAATATCATAGCTATATGAGTATAAGCATTGGGAGAAGAAAGTCTTGCTCTGAAAAACTTGCAGACGTTTTAGTGAAGGGTTAAACTGTATCCAGCACAATATAAATAAACAGCACCTATACTACCTATCGCACACAGACACATGACATCTCAAACTGAAGACACAAAGGCAGTCGCAGTACTGTTTCTATGGCAACTCCTTTCACTGCAGTGCTCTGCTTGGAAAAATTGCAATGGGGGAGGCATAGCAAAGATTACAGCTGACACACGTCTTACAGGAGCAATTTTTATAGCTGACAAACTCGGGTAAGAGCAGAATATCACAAGACAAGGGATGGCAGTCTCCTTTCAAGTCTCTCATCCCCCTTAAGTCTTGATGAAAGTATCAAAACAACAGACCTTTCAGATCGAACTGACTTGCAGTGAATGCCACGCAGTGGAAGGCCGCCTCGTTCATGTTTGCCATCGGTAATCTCTAAGACTTGAATGGGTTTTCACTGTTTGAGGTCTGTACTTTTCATATAGCACTTTTGCTGCTAAAGCAATGTATAGCAGGCATCTCTAGCAACTATCCATAACCTCCAAATCTCACGTGTTTGGGTCCTGCTTGAATAAGTGGTAGAGAGGAATAGAAACATCAATCGCATACGACAGAAAATAAAAGTAAATCAGGGTGCATTCTAACCACTGCAGAAAAAATATCCCAATAATAGGAAACAGGTAGCATAGCATGGTGTATATTACTTACCAACATAATAGTTCATTGATGCTTATTGGACCTTTTTCAAATTACCTATAAGCATGGACCGTAATGTTGGGATGATATAATTTTTTCTTGAATATGCCGTATTATAAATGTACGACTATAAAGCAACAAATATCATTCTATAAATGATGCTGTGGTGCAATTGAAATGGTCAAGCACAGTGCCTGACACAAAGAGCTTATATCTGACATCTGATGTTTGGATGAGAAACTCACTTACCGAAGGGACTGGCATTGGGAGATCTCAAACTGGGGGTTTTGTCTTTGCCAAAAGTCAAACCCTTACACCAGAGATACCATCATTCAAGGTCCAAAACCAGTGAGATTTTGGGTGTTAAAAATAAATAAAAAGGTATTTGAAAAAGCACTGAGATTTACCAGTGAGACTCTACTGGAACCAAAGGGCCTGTTGATGCTACATAGCATTCCCCTCACTTTTTTATATAGGTGGGAAGCAGTGGGTCTCCAGAGGTTCCCGAGATACTTACCGGCGAACAAAGTATAGTGATCAGACAGCACAACAAGAACAAAAAAAAGGAATGAAAAAACTAATCTAATATTGGTGCTACGGGAACCAAAAGGGGCTCCCATCCCCTTTATATTCTATAGAAAAACTAAACCGTGTTCCCAGCACTCAAATATAAGAAATACAGGAAGCATAAATGGCAAAAAATAATGACTTTACTAGTAATAGAGGCAGGTAGATATAGCAACCAAATGTATAAATCACATTAGAAAAAAATATATGCACTGTAACATGTCTGTACACTCATGAAATGGTAAGAAATACACCAAAAGTGTGTACATACAGTATGTGAAAAATACTTATCCGCCATACAGTATCAGAGGGGTAATGCCAGGTCACAGAACCTTTGTGCTGGTAGATAATAAAGTAAACAAAAGAGGGAGATATGTGTGTGTGTATACAGCTGTGTGAAAAAGAAAGTACACCCTGTTTGAATTCTATGGTTTTACATATCAGGACATAATAACAATCATCTGTTCCTTAGCAGGTCTAAAAATTAGGTAAATACAACCTCAGATGAACAACAACACATGACATATTACACCGTGTCATGATTTATTTAACAAAAATAAAGCCAAAATGGAGAAGCTATGTGTGAAAAACTAAGTACAGCCTTACTGCTTCCATAGGCATTAAGATGCTATGTAAAAGACAGGTGCTGCTAATCAAATGATGTGCAAAAAAGCCCGGGCGCTACCTTAAATGAATAAGTTGTGGGGTGATATAATTCTTGTAATAGAACAATACAACCTTAAGAGTACTTAAGGGTCCCCTCTACTTCCGAATCTCTTCCTGCTGCTCAAGACCCCAAAAAGGACCTATCCAGGATCCTTGATAATACAGAAAAACAAACAAAAAATGGGGGAGCACAGGTTGAGGGACTAGACCGATGTTTCAAACACTACGATGGTATAGGACTGTGATGTGAAATGAAGTGTAAAATAACGTGAACACTTACACGGCCTTGTGTAAATGCTTTCACATCAAGGTATCTTTACTTTTGCTGTTTTCTCTTCTGTGTTCTCTCCGCTTGTACTTTTCTTCTCCTCTGTTGTGAAATAAAGCGTCTCCGGTCTTCTCTACAGAAATGGCTTAAGATGTTGTCCTCAGAGTTAAATGAAATGAAAACAAATACGTAAGGTACAAGACAGAATATATATATAAAATAATTCTGGGATAGACGGTTGTATTTAAATCAAAAAAGCAGAGGAATACTGCACCCACTCACACGGACAAGCGTGAGTGACCTCTGGAGGGAGGTGTCTTTGATGGCACCTCACTGCAGGGCTGTCAAGCACCCTTCCTGTTTTTCACACTAAACAATAGGGAAAAAGGGGTGAAGGGGCGGAGGTAGGTTAAAATATAACCATGTGAGGTTAGAAGGAGACTCACACGGCCATGTGTGAGTAAGGACTGTAATTGGTATCTCTTCTCCCCTCTATGGAACTCCAAATCCAAACCTTAAGCTGAGTGTGTTAGTCACTCAAATAGTGCCTGGTTCACACGGTGGTACACAAGGGTACACGGGTGAGGTAATCTTGATCTTTATTAAACACCAACAGTACAAAGCCCCAACAAAACATTTAAAAAGCACTTAGTCAAAACGACTTAAGAGCTGGGTAAGCATAAAAACAGCCAGTCTATCAGAAAATGTTCGTGCAGGATACTCAAGTGCGCAGCTAACTCTCCGCGTCCGGGTGGTGTGCTGCGCTCCTACTTCCTGCTCCTGACGGTGGCTGAAGTAGTAAAAAAGTACTCAGGGATAGTAGCAACGCGTTTCACCCTTCTTGGGCTTCCTCAGGCTCTTGCCCTTGATTAATTGATCATCAGCAATAAAATCTATAAAAGCCGAAGTTTTAGCAGATTGCTGGTCTGGAGCATTCAGGTGTGTGTTAACACAATGTGGAAAAAAGAGAGACAACAGGGGAGCAAAGGACAACAGCCAGAAGGGAATGGGAAGACTGTGTGGTAAACAGTCAAAACTATGACAATACAAATCAGTATAAATAACAGTATAGAAAATGAGGTGTACACAGATCTGCACCCAATGGGGATTAAGGGTGGTGTTGTGGAGCAATAATCAATAAGTGCATTACTTACACGGCCATGTGTAAGCACAGAAGAATAGAAAGATATCTTTTGTAGCTTCCTTCACAGTCTGCGCTGCTATGTGTAGGGTCAATCAGTGGGACTGGTCTGGGTCAGATGACGTGATGTCAGCTGTACCTCTCTCCCATCTAGTTCTCCCACGATACAAAAAAATGTACGGAACGTATTTCAGATAAAAATAACAGCATTTAAAACACATATACACTCACATGTAGAAATGTCCTTGTCAGCAAACGTAGAAGCCGTGTACACTCCTGCAGTGATGTATCTCTGTCACCGCGTCCGGTAACAGGAGCTGCGTCAAGCTGGAACTGGAGTGACTGCAAGCGACTACGGAAGCCTCCACAGGACAAGAAAGGCTGGCTGTTTGGAGCTACGCGTTTCGCCGTTAACACGGCTTCATCAGGCTCTATGGTCATAGAACTCGTGGGAGAGAGGTACAGCTGACATCACATCATCTGACCCTTCTGGCTGTTGTCCTTTGCTCCCCTGTTGTCTCTCTTTTTTCCACATGTTCTAAGGATCTTGGGCAGATCCGAGTGGGGTTTGAGCAGATAGGACTCATTTCTGGAGAAAACCACTGTTACCTATTACGGTAGTATCACCCATTGTGTATAGACTCCCTTTTCTCCGCCTTTTGGTGCCCCTGGTTCGAGCTAGCGCCCTAGTTCTTGTTTTTCCGTGTGTTAACACAATGCCAAGGAGGAAAGACATCAGCAATGATCTTAGAGAAACAATTGTTGCTGCCCATCAATCTGGGAAGGGTTATAAGGCCATTTCCAAATAATTTTAAGTCCATTATTCTACAGTGAGAAAGATTATTCAAAAGTAGAAAACATTCAAGACAATTGCCAATCTTCCCAGGAGTGGACGTCTCAACAAATTCACCCCAAGGTCACAGCGTGCAATGCTCAGAGAAATTGCAAAAAAAACAAGAGTTACATCTCAGACTCTACAGGCCTCAGTTAGCATGTTAAAGTTCATGACAGTACAATTAGAAAAAGACTGAACATGTATGGTTTGTTTGGAAAGGTTGCCAGTAGAAAGCTTCTTCTCTCTAAAAAGAACATGGCAGCACGGCTTAGGTTTGCAAAGTTGCATCTGAACAAACCACAAGACTTCTGGAACAATGTCCTTTGGACAGACAAGACCAAAGTGGAGATGTTTTGCCATAATGCACAGCACCACGTTTGGCGAAAACCAAACACAGCATATCAGCACAAACACCTCATACCAACTGTCAAGCACGGTGGTGGAGGGGTGATGATTTGGGCTTGGGAACCTGGGAACCTGGGAACCTTGCAGTCATTGAGTTGACCATTAACTCCTCTGTATACCAAAGTATTCTAGAGTCATATGTGAGGCCATCTGTCCGACAGCTAAAGCTTGTCCGAAATTGGGTCATGCAACAGTTCAATGATCCCAAGCACACCAGCAAATCTACAACAGAATGGCTGAAAAAGAAAAGAATGAAGGTGTTGCAATGGCCCAGTAAAAGTCCAGACCTCAACCCAATTGAAATGCTGTGGCTGGACCTTAAGAGAGCTGTGCATAAATAAGTGCCCGCAAACCTCAATGAACTGAAGTAACGTTGTAAAGAAGAGTGGGCCAAAATTCCTCCACAACGATGTGAGAGACTGATAACGTCATACAGAAAACGATTACTTCAAGTTATTGCAAGCTATTGAATCATAAGGTGTACTTAGTTTTTCACACATGGCTTCTCCATTTTGGATTTATTTTTGTTAAATAAATCATGACACAGTGTAATATGTCATTTGTTGTTGTTCATCTGAGGTTGTATTTACCTAATTTTAAGACCTGCTAAGAAACAGATGATTGTTATTATGTCCTGATATGTAAAACCATGGAATTCAAAGAGGGTGTACTATCTTTTTCACACAACTGTATGTATGTAATTGTGATCTTGGTTTTTATAAATGTCCACATACTTATCCCCCATCCAGGACCAGAAAGGAGCAGCCAGGTAAATACCAAAAAAGGAAGCAAAACTTCCTCTTTATCCTTTCTTTGTTTCTTTCCTTCCTATTTTTTTTATAATAATAAAATCAGACAGCAACATCAACAAAAAGGGGATGGGTGGGTGCGTAACCCTGCGCTTTCTAGATTGGAATGACTTTCCACCCCTGCTTCCCACCTATAATACCTACCCTATGTCCGGACCCACCACCGTGGGGTGTGTCACACCAACCCGATGGCCTAACCAGGTATGGAGACCATGGGGGAGGAGGGAAGCCTTGCTCTTGTGGTTATGCCACCCTTAGGCAGAGGCCCCACTGCACGCGCCTGCATGCCCGCCTTGCAACCTGGCGGCACGTGCAGAGCGCTATACTGCGATCTGCGGTCTGCAGGGGGCGTTCTGAGGCACGGGGGCGTGGCCAAAACAGCTGTGTGGGCGTGGCCATGGCGATGGGGCCACGACACCGGCCAAAAAAAAACATGCCCCCCCCCTACACACACACACGGAGCTCAGCAGACTTCTCCCCCCCCCCTCGCTCCCGCTCCCCTCCTCTCTGATTGGCTCCCTGCCACACCACGTTACGTGTCACCGCTCGGGATCAGAATCCTATTGTAGCCACTGCTGACTGACGCGTCACAGTGTGTAGTGAGCCTGGACGCGAGGAGGGACTGGGGACAGCCAGGGAGCAGGTGAGAGGCTGGTGAGGCGCATGCACGGCCGCACGTGCCGCCGGCTGCACTGGACTCCTAGCCTTACACTTAGAGCCAATGCTACATTCTAAAGGTGAGGGAACCAAGAGCGCATGTATGTGGCAAACGAACGAGCTGCTTTCCCATAAAACTTTACCTATTTATTGCCTATGTTGAGAATGCTAAAATTGCTACCCCCTAATTTGGAAATCGCTGCGTCCAGATTGGGTCTCTACTATCTATCAGCAGCCGCAGCACGTGCTGGCGAACCGCCGACCACGAGTCGAACGTTCGCGGCACAGTGCTTGGCAGGGGGACAGGGGTCAGGGGTCGGGGGTAGTGCTTGTTATAGAGATACAAGTGCAGTGCAGATCTGCAGCGGTTTCCAGTCCAGCCTTTCCTGGCCTACGAAGATATGTAACTAAATATTTACAGTGTTTATTAGACACACACCGCCCTTTAAAGAACTATTTGTGAAACATCTTGTATGTTTGGTAGCCCTTCCGTGGGAACACACACATTCCTTTCTACAGGTGAAGATTCATGCTGATATTTTAAAGCCTTTAATTGTACACCTCGCTTTGCTGGTATATTTCTAATTAACTTATCTGCATGGTTTCTACAGCGCCTCTTTCCAAGATGTAAACCTCATGTGAAACTACACCAGAAGCCAACAAAATAATTTGCAGCGGAAGATGATTTAAAGAGGAAGTCCCATGTAGATGTAAGGGGGTCACTCCCGGTTTCCCTGATTTTCCTTTGCCCCCTGTCTTACCCCTGTGGCAGTGGGGGAAGGGGACGGCGACTTCTCCCGGTGGGCGCAGCCATCTTGGTTGTGGCGCGAGGTTCGCGCAATGCGCTGAGGTCGTCAAGGGTAGCGGCGGCCATTACAGCTTCGCACATGCGCCGTAGAGATTGCCCACGCGGTCCCCATACGAAAGAGGTCCTGAGTGAACTACATCTCCCAGCAGCCTTTGGGAAATGCCCTATGATCCCTGTCACCTGCAGCCAGCCAGCCACTGAGACTTGCAGATTCTCTGCAGCAGGGAATTGTTTACATTGTTGTGTGCAGTCAGGAAGCAGACTGTGAAGGACATGAGGCAGTCAGGCTGAGGATACAGAGGGGGAAAGAAGGGGGGCAGAGAGCTGCGAGCTTCTGCCCTAGGCCAGAAATCCCCAGGCTAGAGCTGAGGCCCTGACTCCCCACTAGTGAGGGTGGGTGGGTGGTCATAGGGACAGGCCCTTAGAGAGAGATCCAGTGCAGTCCTTTAGTGCAGGGAGTGAGAGAAGACCGGGAAGGGGAAGAAGAAGGAGCTCTGCGTGTAGAGAGGCAAGTAGTCTCTACACTAGACCTCATACCCCTGGCCCAGTTATTATCTTTGCCCCAGTTTGTTGGTTGCTTCAGGGACAGGCCTTAAGGAAGGAGATCTGCCCCTTTAGCTGTTTGGGTTAAATTAAGGAAGCACTCATTGGCGAGCAGCCGGATTCCTGGGTCTGGGCTCAGACCCTGTATATAGAGACTATCTTCACGGAGGCCACGCCAAGCAGTGACAGCGGCCTGCCGACTGCAGACGGATCCACTCAAGGTGGAGACGGTGCGGTGCATGGTGATATTATCCACGCTGGAATTCACCCCACGCGTAGGAGGACGTCTTGTCGGATCAGGCAAATCCAATTCAGTGTATTGCAGCACCCGTGGGCTGGAGCCCCGGGGCAGGTATCTGTAAGTAGTGCACCAACACGTCAAGGGATAGCGCTATCTCCAACACACGTGGGTGGGTTTGGACATAAGGGACATCCAGGAATTGGGGGCCTATGTTGATGTGTGCACCCGGTGCACTTCCATGTGTGTGTTATTATGCAAATTGCTGTGTGGTACAGGGTACCGAGTTATAAGTAGTAATAGTAAAACCGTTGTAGCATACACTGTGTGCGTGTTTTATTATTGTGGTTCCTGTAAGAGGACCATCCCCCTCAGGTGGGAACCCTTACAGGTGGAGGCGCTGTGAACGAATGATCAGGTAACCCCAGGCTCCCAGTCACGGAGGTTCAGGTCTTCTGTGACCCGGTAACACAAGTGTATTTCCCCACATGGTCCCTATCTGCGATTGGGGGGGGGGGGGAAAGGTGTTACATAGAGTTAAATATGTTTTTTCTTTTTATCAATGTCACAATCCAGTACCACACATTTTTAAAGTCGACCAACACTTGAATGAATGAGGACAGAATTACATACAGTAACAATCAAAGAACAAAGCAAATGACCTGCACAGAAACGTGATATTTGTTATTGTTTTTAATAAGATTTTATTCTTTTGATGAATCTGATTAATATTTGCTGTTAATGCCCCCCTGTTTTGCAGCACAGGAGGATTTCAGTGATGTCATAGACGCCATGACAAATCCCATGACAAATAGACACCTTTGACAAATCCTACTGACATTGCAAATGCATTCAATGATTACTTTGTGCGGTGTGCTACTAACTTATTAGCGTAACGCACCCCAAACCACAAACATGAACCCCATTCTGAGAGTACCCCTATAGCCCCACCATCTCCCAACACTGCTCACAATTTTCAATTTGTTCCAGTATCCGAAGAGGAGATTACACAAACTCTCCTCAAATTAAAACTAAGCAGCCAATGTGGACCTGACTTACTGCAATCTAAGTTCCTAAGACTTGGTGCCCCAGTCATTGCCAAACCAATTGCTTCCATAGTCAACTCTATTCTGTCTGTATGCCATATCCCTAAGACCTGGGAAACTGCCAGAGTTGTCCCAATCTTCAAAAGTGGGGACAAAAACACTGTTTCAAACTACAGGCCAATCTCTCTTCTCCCAAAGTCATGGAAAAATTTGTTCACTCCCAATAAAGCGATTACTATACCAAGACAAATTTCCCTAGCCAATTCCAATCTAGCTTTCGGCCCAAACACTCCACGGTAACTACCCTGCTAAAAGTCTGCAATGAAATCCAGTGTGGAATGGAACGGGGACAACTCACTGGTGCAATATTCCTAGATTTTGCAAAGGCTTTTGATACTGTTGATCATGTTAACTTGCTAAACAAACTCCAGTGCTCTGGAATAGGGAAGCATGCTTTAAACTTGTTTCATTCCAACCTGTCAGGTAGATCCCAACATGTGTCTATCTCAGCCTCTAACTCCAACACCTTGGATATCACCTGTGGTGTCCCGCAAGGCTCTGTTCTGGGGCCCCTACTCTTCTCAGTGTTCATCAATGACCTTCCTACAGCTTGTAAGGGAGCTTCAATACACATGTATGCAGAGGACACAATTTTATATGCACACAGCCCTAGCCTCTCCGACTTTGAACACATACTTCAATCTGACTTTTTGAGACTTGCAAATTGGATTTCCCAAAAACAAACTGGTTTTAAACACTGACAAGACTGTAACAATGGTATTTGGGACCAAGGCTACATTTGAAAGCTTCCAAAGACTGAGCTCCAGATCAGAACCAACACCAATACAACCCTGGCACTTATATGGAGACATAGTATATGGCTCGGCGCCTCAATCCCACCTTAGCAAACTTGATACCCTCTACAATTCAATATGCCATTTTGGTCTCCAATGCAACTACAACACACATCACTGCGAAATGCTCAAAGAACTAGATTGGTCATCATTTGAGTCTAGGCGCAAAGTTCATCTTTCCTTTCTTGCCTTCAAATATAGTGTGATACTGATAAAAAAAACCTATTTATACACAGTGATAGGCACTAACTCACAATCTTGAAGGTAAAACAGGTATTTTCTGGAAAAATCAATCTCTATCACTGCGTGATAGAAATGGCTCCATACAACTCTCTGGATTCACGTTGAGGAGGCTTAAGTGGGGTTCCCCAAGTAGCAACCCCAGGGCATGGCCAGATCAGCCCAATCTGAGGATCCACAGCTGACTCTCACCCAGAAGGTCACAAGGTAGCATTCAGTACCCAAGATGGGGATACTGCCCAGTGACAGAGAGAAGTTGTCAAAAGGCCCAACAGAGGTCCACAGGAAATGGAGCGACACCGACACTATACAGAAAAGGATCAGTTATGTAACATAAGTGTAAAGCCTCACCACCTCCCTAGCGGACAGAGACAGGGGCAGCTAGGGAAGCAGCACAAACAGACTAATCAAGGGACAATCAAAAGGATATACAAGATGCACTGTATATAATATGTGTGAGACGATGTCTAAAGGATAATAAAGCTGCTGAATGAATAAAGTTTCAGACGCCCATCATTGCTTACCAACTCCCATCCTTCACAAATCCAGCACCCTGACAAGGTAACAAAGACTGAGCACGCCCATGTACATAGACTATTTGATGTCAGTACTGTTTATCTGGGTTTTTTTCTGTGAAACTTAATCTTCCCCTATTTTCTATTTTAAATTCTGCTTCTCGCTTTTCTTTCCTGTAACCCTCCTTGCCCGGCACAAAATGAATTGGCATGCGCTGACTATATAAATAGCGTAGCTGAGTCTCTGTTTCCTGGTAAGGGTGCTGGATCTGCGCAGACTGGGCATGTATGTGGGTGGAATAATGATGGGCGCCAGAAAGTTTTTTTAGTACAAACAATGAGCCTTTATTAACATCCATTGATAAGGGTCTTCTTATCAGTCACAGTTAGTATACTTACATGTTGCTTCACACTGTTGCATTGCTTGTACTATTATCTTAGGCTCCCACATCATAACACCCGACAGAGGTGCTGACACTTGGCTTGACTTACTTTATCTGACCTGTCCCCGTTCTGCACAGGGTTGCCACCGCTCCGGGTTTGATCATGAGACAACGGGTTTTGGGCACTTACCTCCGGGCTTCGGGTTTAGCCTGTCAATCTCCGGGTAGCGGCAGGGTGCGGCGGCGTCTCCGGCATTCTCTGTTATTCGCCTGCAATTCCCCCTCCAACTGCAGGAAACATGGCTGCGCGGCATCAAATGACGCCGCGTTTCCATGACAACGTGATGCTATACGTAATTTGACACCGTACAGCCACGTTCCCTGTAGTTGGAGGGGGAGTTTCAGCAGGATGCTTGAAGGCGCCACTGCACCACCACGCCGCACCAAGTAAGGGATTTTATTTTTTTTTACATTTTTCGGGTTGGCCTTCAGTAGAAGGTGGCAACCCTGGTTCTGCATGACGTCCGTTATGTTCGGTCAATAAGGAACCCCCATCAAGGGATCCATGTCCCGGTTCTGTATTCTGGTGGCCACTTCTAGGTACGCATATGCTGAGGCCAATAGGAACCTTCCAGTTTGGCCGATTTTGCTACACCCTGGAATCCCTCTCTTGGAAACCTCTATAGGGCATATAGAGATGTGTAGAGAAGGAGAAAAACTGGAAGAGCACTACTGTAGGTATCAAAAAAGTAGAAAGGAGGGTGCGTATCCCATAAAAAGATTATTTATTGGTCATGGAAAACCAGGGCAATGGAGAGTCCTACCAACGATTCACGCTTCACAGAGCGCTTTCAATTCATTCATTTATCTATTCATTCATTTATCCTACTGTTGGGGTCTTTAGCATTATGCAGTCACATGGTCTGCATATAGAGATGTGAACTACTGTGTTCACCTTGGCCATATCGGTGGGTTCTGTCAGAAGGGACACATGCCCTAACTACAACATAATAAATGCAGACAGAGCCTACTTCACTTACTTCTATATAATCAGGAAGTTATCTACAATACATACAGTAAGGCTCCTACAACTGTTACTCCTCCTGGAACCTGAGTTCTAGAATCTTCTTAGCTTATATATACTCTAGTGGTGATGTCCCTATCAGCAGGCAGAAAGTGGGTGGGGCTTAATTTCTGCCAAGTCACATGGTGGGGAGGGAAGTAACTCGGTGTCACTCCACACAGTTAACCCTATAGGGTCCTTTACCCTTAAGCTACTAGTAGTCCCTAGCAGGGGGGCTGCATTTAAAGAATGCGGGGGGAGGGAGGGGGAGCAGCCGGGACAGACATTAAAAAACCGGGACTGTCCCGGCTAAACTGGGACATCTGGTCACCCTACCACTTGGGCACCAAGGATAACTAACAAAACATTGAATTATTAGTGTTTTGTATTACTATAATAGAGAACATACTAAGGAGAATGATGCAGCATTAAGCTATGTTTTTCTTCCATAAAGAGCATAGTGTTAACTGTAACAGATGAAGGAGGTCGGAAATATACCTGAGTGGAGGAGGAGTTGAAAATATGTGTGAGTGTAGGGATTGGAGTATGAGCGAGAGGCTTGAGGAGATGGGAGGGAATGGGGTCAAGAGGACAAGTGGTATCAGATGTGAGAAATTGTTCTTACAGAGTATATATGCAGCAGCTCTAATGGAAAAAACGGGGCAGTACGACTAAACACACTTTATCCTGTGTTGATACATAGACCTCTTTATGTTCCTTGATTTATTGCAAATTCAGTACACCTAGGCCTCACTGTATGGAATCTCTTTGGTTGCGTTGTTCTCAGCAGTAGCTGTTAGGATTTGGTTTGATGGTGTAGACCTAATAAGACTAGCTGTTTGGTGTGTGTTGATACAGTTTACAGCCCTAGCCATTATATGTGTGGATGGTCTCTTGCTGTTTACAACATACAGTCATGTGAAAAAGAAAGTACACCCTCTTTGAATTCCATGGTTTTACATATCAGGCCATAATAACAATCATCTGTTCCTTAGCAGGTCTTAAAATTAGGTAAATACAACCTCAGATGAACAACAACACATGACATATTACACCGTGTCATGATTTATTTAACAAAAATAAAGCCAATATGGAGAAGCCACGTGTGAAAAACTAAGTACACCTTATGATTCAATAGCTTGTAGAACCATCTTTAGCAGCAATAACTTGAAGTAATCGTTTTCTGTATGACTTTATCAGTCTCTCACATCGTTGTGGAGGAATTTTGGCCCACTCTTCTTTACAACGTTGCTTCAGTTCATTGAGGTTTGTGGGCATTTGTTTATGCACAGCTCTCTTAAGATCCAGCCACAGCATTTCAATCGGGTTGAGGTCTGGACTTTTACTGGGCCATTGCAACACCTTGATTCTTTTCTTTTTCAGCCATTCTGTTGTAGATTTGCTGGTGTGCTTGGGATCATTGAACTGTTGCATGACCCAATTTCGGACAAGCTTTAGCTGTCGGACAGATGGCCTCACATATGACTCTAGAATACTTTGGTATACAGAGGAGTTAATGGTCGACTCAATGACTGCAGGGTTCCCAGGTCCTGTGGCTGCAAAACAAGCCAAAATCATCACCCTCCACTACCGTGCTTGACAGTTGGTATGAGGTGTTTGTGCTGATATGCTGTGTTTGGTTTTCGCCAAACGTGGTGCTGTGCATTATGGCCAAACATCTCCACTTTGGTCTTGTCTGTCCAAAGGACATTGTTCCAGAAGTCTTGTGGTTTGTTCAGATGCAACTTTGCAAACTTAAGCCCTGCTGCCATGTTCTTTTTAGAGAGAAGAAGCTTTCTACTGGCAACCCTTCCAAACAAACCATACATGTTCAGTCTTTTTCTAATTGTACTGTCATGAACTTTAACATGCTAACTGAGGCCTGTAGAGTCTGAGATGTAACTCTTGATTTTTTTGCAATTTCTCTGAGCATTGTACGGTGTGACCTTGGGGTGAATTTGCTGAGACGTCCACTCCTGGGAAGATTGGCAATTGTCTTAAATGTTTTCTACTTTTGAATAATCTTTCTCACTGTAGAATAATGGACTTAAAATTATTTGGAAATGGCCTTATAACCCTTCCTAGATTGATGGGCAGCAACAATTGCTTCTCTAAGATCATTGCTGATGTCTTTCCTCCTTGGCATTGTATTAACACACACCTGAAGGCTCCAGACCAGCAAACTGCTAAAACTTCGGCTTTTATAGAGGTGGTCACACTTGCTGATGATCATTTAATCAAGGGCATTTGATTAGCAGCACCTGTCTGCTACTTAGCATCATAATTCCTATGGAAGCAGTAAGGGTGTACTTAGTTTTTCACTCATAGCTTCTCCATTTTGGCTTTATTTTTGTTAAATAAATCATGACACGGTGTAATATGTCATGTGTTGTTGTTCATCTGAGGTTGTATTTACCTAATTGTTAGACCTGCTAAGGAACAGATGATTATTATTATGTCCTGATACAGTATGTAAAACCATGGAATTCAAAGAGGGTGTACTTTCTTTTTCACATGACTGTATATGTAATTTCAAAATTGTTTAGAGCATAGGGTATTCCTGGTAGGATTAGGTCATACAGTGTCTTGTTGAGGTAAATAATGACAGAAATATACACATATACAACATGAGTGCACAGTTTTCACCATAGGTATCACCATTCTTTTTTTGGAAGGAAAGGCAGCGCTTTTTACTGACTGCATGTATTAGCAGCTGGATCTGCGGCTTCAAACATGGAAGATAATGAACTTTGGGAGTACTTTATAGAACAGAGGCTGGCTAAGCCATCATTAATATAGTTACCTTTGTCTTTCTTCCTCTGCCAATGCACCCATGGCAATAAGACTATATAGCCAAGTGATACTACATTGAAATGTGGTTTTAATAAGTAACAATCAAGTATCTACTTGATTTTAGTAGGTCAGAATGCAGTCTTCAAAAAAAAAAGTTTTCAAACCGTTAAAAATATTCAGCACTGTGTATTTTTTACATTTCCCTGATAAGAGTGATAATGGACAAAGTAAAAGTACAATGCATTATAAAATGTTTTTAAAACCCCATTTTTGTTCATGCTGCTTTTCAGTAAATATTTTATTCTTTTCACAGGGAATGTAAAATTCATTTTAATGATCTTGCACTACATAAATATCTGCTAGTAATGTTTACATTTTTAATGATAGAACAAACTGTCTGTTCTTTTCATGAAATAATGATCTGCCTACCTGCTCATCTAATGCGTGTAATATGAATTTTACAAATGGCGAGATATGCTGATTTATTTTTGGTGTACTTTGATCTCCTTTGCCTTTCTTGATAACTTTTTTCCCCAAGGATTCTACATTTAGTCAATAGTCAAAACACCATTATTTCCTTTTGAATTAAAACTACAGTCATTCCATACAAAATCCTAAAAATATAAACTGGACTGCATCTTCAAAGGGTACATAGTTCCATACAGTGTATGACCAACGTTAACTAATGGAAGGGATATGTTTAATGGATGAATTTCTAGTATTCCAAATGAAAATATCACTTGTGAGCACATTCACATGTCTCAGGCTTTGGTCCCGCTGCGTCCGGCGGCACGCGCGGCCATGTGCGCGCTACTCACCATCTCCTAGTATCCTCCGGAGCCGGTCCCACTCCCTCCTCCCTGCAGGGCTCACTACACGCTGTGACGCGTCAGCCGCCAGGGGATGCAAGAGAATTGTAATCCCGAGCGGCGACGCGTCACGTGGTGTGGCAGTGAGCCAATGAGGAGAGGAGCAGGGGAGGCTTCGGGGAGGGGGGTGGGGGAAAGCAGCGATTTGTCTTCTAAATGAACTCTGCAGCACCAAGGGAGCCCCCCTGCTCCCTCCCACATACTCTCTCATACTGTGTGAGCCGAGACACACTCCAGGACTGTGAACCAGAGGGAAGACACCCCCCCCCCTAAATGAAGGGGAAGGAAGGCGCTGGATGAAGAAGAGGGGCACAGCACATTAACCCCTATAGTGTCTGCAGTGTCAGCAGATGCACAGGGGGGGAGGCGGTGGAGGGAACCCCTGGCACAGGCAGTGTGATGGCCCTGCCCCCTGACGTCATTGCTGCGCCCACCCGATCCGTTTTGGCCACGCCCCCCCGCTCCAGCTCCCTACAGACCGCAGATAGCGGTCAAGTGCCTCTCCACGCGCCGCCTGTCTGCAGTGCGGGCGCGTGGTCTGAGGCAGCGGGGCCTTAGCCTTAGACAGGTCTCCCTGCTTTTCATGGCATACAGTGCTTCTGCTGCAGCTAGGGATTCTGAGAAATGACATGCAAATGAGCACACAGTGTCACCTTTTGCTTCATGAATGAGAACATTGGACAAATGTAGCCAGATTAACATTTCACAGAGGCGCAGGGGAAACAAAAGCATTTTGAACTTTAATAAAAAAGTTTGATTTTATTGTGAAAGATTTCACTTGCAGTGGAAACAGTGAAGCAGTAATAGGGTTTATCTTATTTCTTTCCAATCAAATCAAATCAGCTTTATTGGCATGACAGAAAAACATTGCAGTATTACTAAAGCATGAATATGAGGGGGTAGGGTATAAAGCTTACACAGTACATGTATAGCCTGGAGCTCCCGTGGCTCCTGGAGACCCCCCTCCCCTGGAGCAGCTCGAGCGCGGGTGCCGAACGACCCGACGGCTGCTTCCAAGGGTGGGGGCTGGAGCAGGGAGCAGCGCGGCTTCTCCTGCCTGCGGCCGGTTGCTGGGGACGCGATCGGGCCGTTGCTAAGGCCGCGATCGCGTCTCTAAGGTCCCGGCGGCCGGACCAGCAGGGCGCCGCCATTGTAGTGAGGATTGCGCATGCGCAGGGACACGTAGGCGCAGGGAGAGCCCCAGAGACAGGGATAGTTCGCGCGAGCATAGGGACAGCTCAGGGAGAAGAGAGAAAGCCCGGGAAAGCTTGCGCACGCGCAGTGGAGGGTAAGGAAAGCCCGCGAACCCCTAGCCTACCAGGGAAGGCTCTGAGCTGGGACTACATATCCCATGAGCCTCTGTATGCCCCATGTGACACCAGGGAGCCAATAGGGCTTAGGAAACTCATGGGGAAAAGGATACATTTCGCGGGCAGAGAGCTGCGTAGTCAGTCAGGAAGAAGTCAGAGGAAGGAACAGACAAGGGAAGGAGGTAGGGTGCAGGAGAGAGGGACTCCCCTGTATTAGGCCAGCACCCCCTTGGTCCAAGATAGCTCAGCTCCCCAGTAAGGTGAGTGTTGCCAGGGGCAGCCCTCAGGTTAGGGACCCTGCCACTTACATTAGTGGGAGCTGGAAAAGGGAAGTCTGCAGTTAAGAGAGTTGGAGTCAGGGAGCTGTAGGGAAGAAAGGGTGCGGGGAGCGAGTGCAGCTTCTGCCCCATATAGGTACCTACACTTCAGGTAGGCCCCAACTCCCCACTAGTTGGGTGGGTAACTGCTTAGGGAGGTCCTAGATAGGGACGCGGCCCCTAGTTTGGAGTGCTGCCTTGTCAGAGTCACAGCGGGCAGTGCTGTGAGGTCTGACCGGCAGGCACCTTGTTGCGCAGCACGTTGGCTGCAGCCTCCAGTGAGCTACAGCTTGCTGCTGTAGGCGCTGGGACTAGTTAGAAAGTAGTGAGGCTGAAGGGACTTGGGTGCTTAGGGGAGTGGAACAGGTCATTACCCCCTACCGGCCATAGGAGTTCCCCAAGCCACTACAGGTTGCTGTACTACAGGGACAGGCCCTAGGTTAGGCTTCCTGTCACGTTAGTACCATTTAGATAAGATAGGGACACAGCGGCTGCTGCTGTTCCTGTGGAAGCGGTTGGACCCACGTTGGGGTCCACAGAGACGATTCCAGAGTGGGACCGCCCTAGCGGTCCGCACGTGCAAGGAGTTCGGTTGGAGGATCAGACGGATTCATCACACGTCTG
The DNA here is from genome assembly GCF_040206685.1 of Ascaphus truei. Lineage (NCBI taxonomy): Eukaryota > Metazoa > Chordata > Amphibia > Anura > Ascaphidae > Ascaphus > Ascaphus truei. The sequence continues at coordinate 118,753,878 of NC_134483.1, read as the reverse complement.
ACCCTTTGAGAAGATTGTTGCTGACCCGAGCACCGGAGTGCTCGGCAGGTATTATATCATCATATGTGCACCAACAGGCCTAGAGGTTCTTAGTGACTGCGCAGTCACCCATTGACTATCTCTGTAGGAGTACGGGACATTGGGTGGGGTTCTTGGGACACTGGGTGGGATCACCTAGTGTTGGGGAATCGTCCTGCGAGACGTCACTGTTAGTGTCTCCTAGTGAGAGGGACACAGGTTATTATTATTTGTTAGTAAAGTCATTAGTTATATAATCACTGTGTGTGTGGTTTCTGAGTGGGTTCCTATGTAGGGTCATTCTACACTTCCCTAGAATCCTACATAGGTGGAGGCGCTGAAAGAAGATACGTTCCAGAGGATTCACCCCAGGCTCTCACTAGCGGAGGCTCAGACCTCCTGTGAGCCTGCAGGTATACGCACCACACCGGTAACACCGCATGTTCTACTCACCCACACTATATATGCGATTGGGTGGGGTGGAATACCCGTTACACATGAATAACAAGAGGTAGGGTATAATGATTGCACGGTATATGGGTAACAGTTACACACAGGGATGTGGGGGTTAGTGAGCATCTCAGCCTGTGGCAGGTACTAATATACTGGAGTGTGCAGCCAGTCCTGCTGTGGTTTCATCTTCTCCCAGGAGGATCGCTATTTTTGGTTCTCTTCTATATTTTTAAAGTTCTGTATATAAGCTGTGAGTTTCTCCAAGTGGGTAATCCTCACTTCAGAGTATTGTGAGCAGCGCAGCAGGAAGTGTGTTTCATCTTCTACCTCTCCTAGCTCACATCGCTGGCACAGTCTCATCTCCCAGGGCTTCCACTTCTGTCTGTCTGCCTGTTTCTATTTCCAGGCTGTAGGTGCTCATTCTGTACTGGCTCAAGTTCTGCCTCTGCTATGGGTCATTAACCTTCAGTATTTAGGGTGCCAGGTTGTATTCTCTCTGTAGGCTGTGGTAAGTCTCTAGCTTCATTGTGTGCTGGATATAATTTTTCCACATAGTCACATACTGCTCCTTCTTTTCACTGGCGATTGAGTTGATGTGAATTTTTTGGCAGGTTGTTGATCTGTGTGGGGTTTTTTTCTGGGATGAGAGGACAAGTTGTTTGATGGCACAGGGTTTAGTGAGGAGCTCCTGGCTTCTCATTGCTCTGTAGCAGTAAGACTGTGGATGGCTGTTGTGTAGGTGAGACAGAATGTCAGTGCTCTCTTCTGTACAGTGAGCAGTAGAGGAAAGCGGCCCAGCTCAGCCCGGCATGCACTGTTTGATGTACTCCCGTGTACTTGGAGAAGGTGTTTGCAGAATTCCAGATGCAGTATTTCGGTTGGGCTCGTATCCCATTTTTTAGAGTCTGGGTATGTCACAGGACCCCTCACCTTGCTGCCATACAGAAGGATGGGCGTGATAATGCTGTTGAATATTTTCATCCATACTCCTATTTGTGGCTTGAGGGGGTACAGCTGTTTCTTTATTACATAGAATGTTATACTGGCCTTCTCCTTCAGTGCATTTATGTCCAGGTTGAATCTCTCTGATGAGCTGATTGTTTGACCGAGGTATGTATAGCTCGCTGTCTGTTCCAGTGTATTATCATTCAGTGTGAATTGTGATTTGGTTGGATGTTATTTAGATTTTTTCTGGAATACCATTATTCTGGTTTTGTCCAGGTTCACAGAAAGTGCGCAGATCTGACTGAACTTTTCTAGTATCGGCAGTTTCTGTTGGAGGCCCTGTTCTGTTGGTGACAGCAGGAGGAGATCATCTGCGTATAATAGGAACTTAATCTTTCAACTCCCATCAAAATGTAATCAGCCAGAACAATGGAAACAGAGGCAACGGGTACTGAACATGCAGTACAAAGATGAAAGACTTAAAGATAGACAGAAAAAAATAACTACCGGGTCTACATTTCAAAATCTTTACAAATATTTTTTTTTAGTAATCATCCAAAGACATTTGAATAGGAACTTTGCAGTTGTCTGATTTCCAACATTTAACCCATTAACCTGTTCAATGCCAGCGAAGCCTGCAACTCATTGGAAAGCACTTAAAGGTTAAAAAAAATGTCAATCATTAATTCAATTTGGCTCTACATGGGAATACACCTTTAAACATAGAGCAAATGCATATTTTTCTCTCTTTCCTTCTGACAAAAAGGGCTTACTCAACATATTTTAATTACGTGTGTGCCTTGCGGATAGGAGGACTGGAGTATATGAAAGGGATTTAGCCAAGGCAAAACATGGGTTAAACAAAGAGCTACACTAGAATAAACTAGAGAAAAGAATTCGTCTTTGTTGCAATCAAAAATAAACCTTCTAAATATAACTTTTACTAATACAATTAAAGGGAAAATCAATTAAAGTAATACAATTAAAAAAAAAAAAACCCTTACAAGAGAATCATTCTAGAGCTTGACCTCCAGGAAATTTGTATTCAATTATAGGCTCAAAGTCCTCCTAACTGCTAAGTAATTTAAAGAGTGAGATAAGAACTCTTTTAAGGATAAATAATGCGTATATTCTAAATAGTGAACAGTGCTCAAACAATTTGTTGTAGTGACCAAGATGCCTAAACACAACAAAATATATCCTACATGTGTTTGAAAAGAAATGATATGAAACCCTTCACACATCTCTCTAAGTCTAAATTCTGGGTGTCCACTTGTTACAAAGTGCTACATTTCTACGATAGCATCCAAAATAGTTTTGCCTAGTGAACTATTTTACATATTGTAGGACCTCACAAATTCCGTGAAAATGAGAGAGGGGGTATTTTTTTTTTGTATGTCAGTGATCCTTCTTGGGCTGAGGCGTTTGAAAGCATAGCGATGCCTCGAGTACTGAGGTGTAGCCTAGATGTCTCACTAGTGAGGTCAGTAATGATATCACCGAAACCTGACTTGTTTCACTGTAACTGTGCTTCTTCTGGGGTGGGCGGCCTTGGTTGGTGTCATCTATTTGTATTTTACAATACAGTAAAGTGCAAATATTAAACAATCATATAATACCATGGACCCGACAGAGGCTGAAACAGTGAATCTGTGCTGGCCACTATCAGTCATCCTGGAGGGTTCCACAAATCCTTGTGGACTTTGGGACTATGATAAAACACAGCAATCACAGGGTCAGTCACCATTACAATTTTTTTCCTTATTCTCATTAATAATTCCTTTCTTAAAAGCCTCTTCCACACATAGATCAATATCTTTCATTATTACAAGTGTTGGATGTCCAGGGGAAATATCTACTTCCTCCTGGTTACCGAAATTGAAGGGGGTATGTTTCCCTGTGGGAGATGTGTGTAATGTAACAATGCAATACTATACTGTACGTGTACATGGAGAGGTGTTTTTTTATCCCAGGATGCCTAAACCATTTTCAACTAATGAATACTTCAATTTTCAGACATACAATGTTGTTTATATAATCAAGTATCCCTGTGGATTTTTGTGCATGGGTGAGACCACTAGATCTTTAAGTAAACGGATTAGTGAACATAAGAGTAGGGTAAGGAAAAGGGATACAAATCTCCAGTTGATAAACATTTCAGCTCCAGTGGACACACAGTTAGCCAATTGAGGTTGCAAGCTATAGATTGGGTTGATGTACCAAGAAGAGGTTGCAATAGGACATCACTTCTCAAGAAGAGTGAATTGCATTTATGTATTAAACACCATGACCCTTAGGGGTTGAACGACGAAAAATAACGTGTCATGCTACATGTGATATAGGGGTGATATTATCATTTGGATTCCGTTTTATATCCCTTTAAGTGATCTATTTAGGTAGGAGTTTATGTTGTTAAAATCAGCACAGTGAATAAACAGGGTTAATCTGTTTTATAATATTGATTTTATCACATTTTTTATATGATTATTTAGTGATAATTGTATGTGTGTGAAGTAGGGTGCCTACCCCGATCACCGTTTCCCCCCCCTCACCTCCGCTACAGTGGGGGAACGTGCAGAGGTTGTGGGAGCTGGTGGTAGGCGACCCGGTCACCGGAGGCATCTGCGGCTCCCGTTGTAGGGCGCTGCCATCTTGCAATTGCTCTTGCATGCACTGTACGTTTTGCGCATGTGAAATGGCCCAAAAGTTGCGGCGGCCATATTGGGAGTCCTCGAGCACGCGCAGTGCAAGCCCAAGCGGCAACCATTAGGGAAACAGCACCGCAGGGGAGCAACAAGCCCCATAATGCCCAGGGGCTATGAGTCAGGTGGCTGAGCTTAGCCAATCACGCAGCCGGATTCCCCTGCTCCCTGATCAGAAGGGTAGAGTGTGCATGTGCAGGGTATCAGTGGCCCCTGCACTAGGCCAGAAACCCCCTTAGGCCCCAGCTATGCCCCGGCTCCCCTGCACAGTTTGTGGCTGCTACAGGGACAGACCCTTAGACAGGGACACTGCCCCACTTAGCCTCACTAGTGTCAGGGACAGAGCAGAACGTGCGCAGCAGCTGCGGCTTGTGTTCTGGGACTAGACCACCACCGAAAGGACAGAGACTATCTTCATGGTAGGACACTCCAACCGGATACCACCCCACATGGAGGCGGGCACCATCGCGGACAACGTCGCTGGATCAGCGGATCCCTTTCTTTAGTTGGCGGTACCGGGTGTTGGAGCACCCGGCAGGTATACCTCATCTCTACAAGTCCACCAACTCTACTCACATTAGTGAGGCAGCGCTATCTCACATATTGGGTGGGTTGCTGCTTCTGGACACCAGGGTAGTTGGTGCCCAAGGGCCCCTCGGTACTTTGGGGACTGTGTTATCAGGTTGGGACAGAGAGTTGGAGGGTACGGCCATGCATGGCCTAGTTGGTGGGACTGGTACCAATGTTATTGTATACCTGCTGTAAACTTTTATCTTATACCACGTGTGTATTTCTTATATTGTCCTGTGACGGGGTTATCAACACAGTGGAGGTGCTGTCACCAGACGGATCAGGTACACCGCAGGCTCCCAGCCGCGGAGGTTCGGGCCCCCTGTGAGCCGCAGGTAAAGCAGCACAACTACCGTAGTTGCCATTATCTTCCAGAGGGTGGGGGGAAAGTGTGCTACATGTGTTTTTAAAGATGTACAGTACTGTACATCAGATGGGAGATTCTTTTCTTCTCCTCTTCATTGCTAAACATATGAATGAGAATATGCATCAGAGGGGAATTACTCAATATCTACATTTATCAGTATATGAAATATTTACTTTTCTACTATTTTTTCTCTTAAGAAGTTTCATCCAGTCTCTTTAGAGCAATACATATCTTTAACCAAGTGTAACCCTCCCTGTCTGGCTCCTCGGGAGTTTACATCAATGTATCTTATCCTGACGTACTCTGATTTCATAACCTTGTCAGGGTGTTGGATTTGTGCAGCTGTGTGATGATATAGCAATGATGGGCGCCAGGAACTTTATTTATTCAATAGCAGCTGTATTGTTACATCAATATACACAGCGATCTTGGTATAGACATAACTGCATTCTTCCTTTTGCTGCCTGAACCTTGTCTTCCCTAGCTGCTCCCATCTCAGCCCGCTAGGGAGGTGCTGAGGCTTTATCCCTTTTGTTACCCAAGGAAGCCCTCTTCTGGCTTCGATAGAGCTGCATCTCATATTGGCCCCTGTCGGGCCTGGTGCTGTTCTCCTTCTGTTGGTGAAAAGTATCCCTCCTGCCAGCTGTGGACCCTCTGATGGGGCTGATCCAACTATGTCTCAGGACTACGGTCTTTTGAGGCTCAGTGGACATAGGCTGCATGTCCATGAACCTTAAACCCTAAAAGGGAATCCTTACACCAAGGGGGCGCAAACTTTTTTCCCTGTGCCCCCCTGCCGGCGGTCACCTCACCCCGTGCCCCCCTCACCCCCACTTACCTCTGCTCCGGCGTCATGAAGTCACATTGCCATAGCAACGTGACGTCACATTACCTTGCGGCGTCGTTTGATGCCGCGCTGCCATGGCGACGCGTGTGGAGCCAAGGTAAGTAAAGGCTTACAGAGGCCCTGCAGCTCCCCAGGCACTTAATTTATATGCCTTCGGGAAGCGCGCGGGGTCTCTGTAAACCGCGCGCCCACCCGCAAATTCCATTACTTCCACTACTCCTAGGATCAGCCTTCCAGAAATCAGGCTCTGTGTGTCTTTCTACTTCCCTCTCCCATATACAGTTAGGTCCAGAAATAATTGGACACTGACACAATTTTCATAATTTTGGCTCTGTACACCACCACAATGGATTCTAAATGAAACAACCGAGATGCAATAGAAGTGCAGACTTTCAACTTTAATTCAAGGGGTTGAACAAAAATATCGTATGAAACATTTAGGAATTGCAACCATTTTCAATCACAGTCCCCTTATTTCAGGGGCTCAAATGTAATTGGACAAATTAACACAATCATAAATAAAATGTTCATTTTTAATACTTTGTCGAGAATCCTTTGCAGTCAATGACTGCTTGAAGTCTAGAACGAATGGACATCCCCAAACGCTGGGTTTCCTCCTTTGTGATACTTTGCCAGGCCTTTACTGCAGCTGTCTTCGGTTGTTGTTTGTTCGTGGGTCTTTCTGCCATAAGTTTTGTCTTCAGCAAGTGAAATGCATGCTCGATCGGGTTGAGATGAGGTGATTGACTAGGCCATTGCAGAATATTGCACTTCTTTGCCTTAAAAACTCATGGGTTGCTTTCGCAGTATGTTTTGGGTAATTGCCCATCTGTAACGTGAAGCGCCGTCCAATCAACTTCGCTGAATTTGGCTAAATCTAAGCAGACAATATATTCCTATAAACTTCAGAATTCATCCGGCTGCTTCTGTCTTCTGTCACATCATCAATAAACACTAGTGACCCAGTGCCATTGTAAGCCATGCATGCCCATGCCATCACACTGCCTCCACCGTGTTTCACAGATGATGTGGTATGCTTCGGATCATGAGCCGTTCCAAGCCTTCTTCATACTTTTTTCTTCCCATCATTCTGGTACAGGTTGATCTTAGTTTCATCTGTCCAAAGAATGCTGTTCCAGAACTGGGCTGGCTTTTTTAGATATTGTTTGGCAAAGTCTAATCAGGCCTTTCTATTCTTGAGGCTTATGAATGGTTTGCACCTTGTAGTGAACCCTCTGTATTTGCTCTCGTGAAGTCTTCTCTTTATGGTAGACTTGGATAATGAAATGCCTACCTCCTGGAGAGTGTTCTTAACTTGGCTGGATGTTGTGAAGGGGTTTTTCTTTACCATGGAAAGGATCCTACAATCATCCACCACTGTTGTCTTCCGTGGACGTCCAGGCCTTTTTGTGTTGCAGAGCTCACCAGTGCGTTCTTTTTTTCTCAGAATGTACCAAACTGTTGATTTGGCCACTCCTAATGTTCCTGCTATCTCTCTGATGGATTTTCTTTTTTTTTGCAGCCTAAGGATGCCTTGTTTCACTTGCATTGAGTGCTCCTTTGACCGTATGTTGTGGGTTCACAGCAACAGCTTCCAAATGTGAATGTCACACCTGGAATCAACTCCAGACCTTTTACCTGCTTAATTGATGATGAAATAACAAAGCAATAGCCCACACCTGTCCATGAAACAGCGTTTCAGTCAATTGTTCAATTACTTTTGGTCCCTTGAAAAGAGGGGGCTACATATTAAAGAGATGTAATTCCTAAACCCTTCCTCCAATTTGGATGTGAATACCCTCAAATAAAGCTGATAGACTGCACTTTAAGTTCATATTCATTATTTAACTGTAACTGGAATTTATTTTGGTACCCAGCCGAAATAATAAAACTTGTATAAGTGTCCAATTATTTCCGGACCTAACTATATATATATATATATATATATATATATATATATATATATATATATATATATATATATATATATATATATATATATATATATATATATATATATATATATATATATATATATATATATATATATATATATATATATATATATATATATATATATATATATATATATATATATATATATATAAATATATATCACTGTGACGTCACTGTCTGAAGGCAGAAGGGGTGGGACTTAACTTCTGCTGAGTCACCCCAGCACCATGTGATAGGAAAGGGGCATTACTCTGTGTGGGCCCACATAATTAAACCCTTAAGACTATAGTAAACCCAAAGGGGGGTTACAGACGTTTATGAGTATAATTATTGTCATCTTTTTCCGGTTGTTTATTGAACTACTCAACCTGACCTATAGTCCAACTTATCTATGTGACCACCATCACATCCCATTCATTTCATACAGAGAATCCCTACCACTTCAAATGCCAGCAAATGTATAACTTATTCTGACAAGATACACTGCAGACCTTTCCTAATGAAATATACATGGTTGAAATCAGAGACAGAACCAGGGGGCGTAGAGTGGGGTAGCTGCCCTGAGCAAATCAGTTTAGGGGGCGCAGGTGGGTCGGAGGAGAGCTGCAAAAATGGGAGCAGGATAGTGGCGGGGGGCAGCTGAAAGAGAGGAGGAGGTGGAAGAGGGGCGTTTCCTGTCCAAGTGGTCCGACCCAGAAGTCAGTAACAACTTCCGGTGTTTGCCACCAGTACGAATGAGTGAGAGGAAGAAAAAGGTCACAGGGGCAGAAAAGAGTCACTCAGTCGGCCTGTAGTTGGTAAGGTGTGAGGAGGTGACTCAACAGAGAGATAATACTTATCTCAGAGAAAAAGGCAGCATCTAAACCCTAACCGCAGGCGTGGGGACTTTCCACAAGGGCTGTGATATCAGACAACCTTGCGTGCTACCCCTGCTGAGGCACAGATTCACCAACTGTACTGAACCGCAGGTGGGCTGCCCCTCACGGAACCAGACCGCCCCGAGCCCACAAAGGGCAGGAGAAGTGTGAATAACCTGACACAAGGGAGCGATCTGCGCAAGTACAATTGTCTACTGAGACCCCAGCATATAAACACAGGCCTACAACGTTGCTCATCATTGGGGCTACCCGGTAACCGGGGCCCCAGGGATATCGCTGGGACACTACTGGGTCAATTGTGCAAGCACTGGGTATCAGGAAGTGTTATTTTATGAATTGTGTTTAAATCTGTATTAAGGTTATAGGGCAGTGGCCTCACCCCCTGTCATACAAGGGGTACAACCTGGCCCTCCTTCCCCAGTTTTACTATATAAAAGAACGATTAACCCCCAATGTCTGTATCGACCTCAATGTCTGATTTAAGTGCACTGTTATATACTTTTAGCCTGGTATATAGAAATCCTTTGCTGATACCTTTTGATTCCCATTATGCATGCCATTGACATGTCTTGAAATTGGAATGTCAATTCTGTTTCTTAATGTACCAATATGTTCAAGAATTCTCCAATTCAATTCTTTGCGCGTTTCCCCCACAATATACTCCGTATTCACATGATACTAATTATAATTACAGATAATTTGCAGTTTATAAAATGGCAGATTTCAAAACTTTTTTTCTTTAAAAAAAATGATTTTCTTTATCTTGTGTCATGATAAATTGCAAACATTAAGACATTTTAAACAGTCAGATGTTGTGTGCGGGGGGGGGGGGGGGGGGGGGAGAGAAGAGGGATATTGATGGCTAAAAAAAAAAAAAAAAAAAAAGGGGAGTTAATGATGTCAGCGCCAACTGTGTATGATCAAGTCCAGCAAGAGCCACACAGGTACATAGTCTGTGTGGCACCATTTTGTGTCTTTCAAATAAGAGGGTAATGAGCTATCAAATGGTTTTGAAGCTTGATCCAAATTTGTGCTGGCTTTCTCACTCAGACTCCCTATCCCAGAGACTGTTGGCCGCCCTGGGGGTTGTGTGGGATTTTTTAATGCCTTTTGGGTATTGTGTAAAATGTAGCCACCTTTGGAAACTTCCCCAACTCCTCATTTGAAAATATTTTTTCTTCCAGACCCTTTTTAAGTATTTTCTGCCATTTTTTGGAGAAGATATTCAAGGGGTCTGACTCTAGGACTTTGTAACTCGTTGTATCTCAAAGGAATCACAGTTCTCATACTATTGTTTTCTTGCTTTTGAAGAACAAGGTTTTCTACCTAATGCAAGATTTAATTACAGCTTCCTGC